>NC_034409.1:190561130-190577223 GCF_002078875.1 Numida meleagris | reverse complement strand
CTCTCCTCTCCTCTCCTCTCCTCTCCTCTCCTCTCCTCTCCTTCTTTCTGCATGGCAGACTTCTCTGCTATGTGCACCAGAAAGTCCTTGCGCTTAAATCAAACAGGAAACAAGTCCTGAGCTTTGCAAGGGAGGCTGTTTCTAAAATCCTCACATGAATGAGCATCCCCTTAGCCAAAAGGAGAAAGCTTTCTATATTGTGGTACTCACAGATCCAGCCAAATGGATTTCATTAGCTGCCATTTGGATTGTCATGGTGGAAAATGAGCTGGGAAGCTCCAGAGTGTGAAGACAAACTTTGTTAAACTGGAATTTTAGGCCACGTTAGCTGTGGATTGCACTTACAGGGAATGAAGTGGATGGATTTTAGGTGTTTTCTGGTGCTTGTCCTCACACCCAGCTCTTGATGTCTGCTCTGACCGCCTGAAACCTGGCATCATCCCCAGCATAAAGGAGATGCTGGCTTCCCTGCATTGCTTCCATGAAAAAAATGAATTTCTCTTGCCACGTGAGTGGCCACTAGGAGGATCTGCCTGTCCTGTGAAGGTGATAATGCATCTTCTGCTGAGTTGAGACTTATCTCCCAACATCGGCCATAATGGGCTTTTCTGAGAATCTAGGCAAAAATCCGAGTTTTGAAATGGTGGAACAAATATTAATGGATGCAGTCTGACCAATGTGACCTAAGGGGCAATGTGTCTTCGGTGAAACTTACTGTTGAAAATTTAGAGATTCCAGGAACATTTGTGGCAACGACTCCGGTGCCTGTGGGTGCTAAGATGTCTGGGCAGGCGGGTATTTTTTTTCTCAGTCATTGTATTTTGTGGCTTACTAAGTTCTAGTTCAGCTGAAATGCAGATACGTAAGTCTCTTTGCAGATTTGGGTCCACATTTCTCTTCAAAGTTTTCCATATCCATATCCAGAAAGTATCCTAATGTGATGTTAGCTTGTAACCATCACAGCCCAGTGAAAGCATCATCAGATGGTTCCTCAGAGTTAATTCATGCATTCATTATTAATGTGTGCCTGGAATTTCAATTTACTCTCATTAAAATGTGATTGATGGTAAAGATACAGCAGATTACGGTCACACTGCACTGGCTCTTTCCTTGCACTCAGCAGAACTAGCCAGGCAGTGCTTGATGGGCAAAATCAGGCCTTTTGCTTTGCTTTCTTTGCAGAAGTGGGACTTTGGCAGGAGGTCTCTGTATAGAAATAGCACTTCCTTTCCCCCCTTTAAAATAAAGATTGCTGTTAATTCACAGCCATTCAAAAATTAGGTGGTAAATTGACAGAAATTGAAACGAATGAAGGGAAAATGTGGAACGTCATTGCTGGGCTCGCAGTTTTAAATCAGACAGCAGTAAAGGGATGCTTGGTACCCCAGTGCCTAAGGATGGCCATGGGGACTTCTTCAGCATTCCACAGAGCAGCCTTGCCATGCCATGACCGCAACCACCCTGCTCCTGATTGCCCTTGTAGCCTGGCCAGGCTCCAAGCTGCACTGGGAGCCAAGCACTGGTCTCTAGTTATCCAGGAGTTAAAGCCTCATTAGTTTCTTACTCCTGTGTCAGCAGGCTGTTAGCAGGCTCTGAATTGGCAAACGGGTTTCTGGAGAGGAGCCAGGCCACAGCCGTGCTTAGGGCTTGGCCTCCTGCAGCCAGTGTTGGTTCAAGAGAGGCATTTTTGCATGCATCCCATGTCACTGGTTCCAGCTCTGCTTGCTGCCTTCTCCTGGGGCACCCTGCTCGTAGGGTTGTGTAGCATGGCGTCCTGGGATCTCCTGGCTAGACTCCAACACTGATCCAGGTTCCTGGGGACGTGTTTCTCCACCAGCCGGTTTTCTCCTTGGCTATTTCTCCTCTAAATTCCCAAGTGTGCTGGTGCAGAATAAGCTCTTCTTGGCTGGTTGGTTCTGCAGAGAGCTGGCTGTAATCTGGCTTGCAGCACTGCGTATTGTTTTCCTGCATGAAGCACACATCTGAAGGGTTGGATTCCCTTTCATCTCTTGAGTCTAATTTTCAACGCAAGGTTGGAATCAGCCAAGTCTGACCTGGACTTCAGATCTTCGTTGGGGCAGCTCCAGCCTCAGCCTGTGAAGACCTACTCCTTTCATCTGGCACTAGATGCAAAATCCACTGGCAAGAGTTTCCCATTCCTTACATGCAAGAGAAGGAAGCACCACTGCAAATCATGCTTAAAATTCAAGCTGGCAGGAAAGCTCTGAAATGCCTTTGAAAATCTGAGCAAAACATTTATGTAAGATGGTGCAGCCTGTCCCTGGAGAAAGGGAAACCACTGGTGTCCCAAGCATAGTTGGTTTTTTTCACCTGTTCCCTCTTGATCTCATTCATGCCTTTATTTTTTTTACTGTGCTTAGATCTCCTCGGTAATATGGTCCATATGTTTATTACCCTTCAAGTGAAAGTGACACCAGCCTTCACACCACATGCTTCTACCTTGCAGTGTTCTCCCAGCGTGTAGCAGTTTGCAAGGAGGAATTTCAAGCCTTTTCATAATTTCCAAAGGTGGCAATTAGATCACTGCCTCCAAACTGCCTCTTGCAGGGAAAATAAACTCTCATTTCCTTTACTCTCTGTCATACCAACAGCCAGGAATTCCTGGATGCTTTGTGTCATTTTCCAAAGCCCTGTCCCTCCAGGGCAATTACAGGTCATCTGAGACAAGGTCATGAATCACATATACAGTTCTCTAGGTGGGATGTAGCCACTCCTTTACAAAGGAAAACCTCTTTTTTGTCCCAATTTAGACACTATTCTGTTGCAGCATGACACCACCTTGGTTGCTTTCTTTACTGTAGCATTACATATCAGTATCTAAAGGGGGACAAAAGAAAGAAGGGGACTGACTCTTTAGTGGGGTCTGTTACGACAGGACAAGAAGTAATTGTTTCAGACTAAAAGAGGGGAGATTGATTTAGATTTTAAGGAAAAGTCTTTTACAATAAGGGTGGTGAGGCGCTGGAACAGCTTGCCCAGAGAGGTGGTGGGTGCTCTGTCCCTGGAGACATTCAAGGTCAGGCTGGATGGGGTCTGAGCATCTGAAGGAGCTGTGGGTATCCCTGTTTATTGCTGGGGAGTAGGACCAGATGGCCTTTAAGGGTCCCTTCCAACTCAAATGATTCTATGATTCTATATGAGGAAAGTTTTCTGCTCTGGGAAATTGACTGTTTTAGATACTGCACACGTGCAGGAACGTGGGTGGTTGGGCTCTTTTCCTCTCTCTTGCTCTGTTGTCCTTCTCATTCCCTGTGGTTAAGGAGGAGATGTTTGCTAAGCACCATCTGGTCTTCTGTGCACTGTGTGATGAGGAGTGCAGGTTTCCTATGGATGTGCAATTACAGATCCAGAAATCAGAGAACTGTAGAATTATAGAATGGCTTGGGTTGGGAGGGACCTCAAAGATCATCTAGTTCTAACCTGCTGCCACTGGCAGGATTACCAAACGCTAAATCAGGCACTTGATCAGGTTGTCCAGGGCCCCACCCAACACCTTGAACACCTGAAATAGAGGGGCATTTTCCAGAATGCGTTTGGTGTCATGGAGAGCCACATACTGAAGAGCACCATGTCCATCTTTCAAGCAAAATCCCAAGTTTCCATGGGCTGAAGTTTTATTCTGTCTCACTTATTAGAAGAGATAGACTCTACAATGTTGTAAGCTTAAAAAAGTGTTTCTGGATGTCTCAGAACACTGAGCCACGTTCTGAAAAGCTATGAAAGCTTGTCCAGGAAAATAAAAATACAATGAGTGTAGGAACTAGAGCAGCTAAAGAACAGGAAGAGAGAGTCCAAAGAATCTATTTATGAAGAAGTGTTGCAAATCCCAGTATGAAAAGCCTAGTAATATTTTGAGGTAGGTGAAACAGAGACTTAATGGGAAGAAAATATCCCACATACTGTGGAGGAACTGTTCCTAGCCAGAAGTCTTAAGCGGAGGAGATTGAGTACAATGTTTCTTACAGGGGCAGAAAAATTGCTTCTGAAAACAAACATATCAACAGTCTGTCTGCTCTATGGATTGCTGTTCATTCACTTTAATATCTTCGAATGAAGAGAATTCAACAGAGATTTCACCATCAAGTGGTACTTCCAGATCTGCCCTGTGAGGCAGGGAGTTCAATACAGGTTTGAGATCTGAAACTTGAGTAATACCCATGACCCAGTGGCCTTCCTGCCAGGCTCTTTAAATTGTGAAATTCGAACCTTCTTGCTTCTGACTGTGTATGCCAAAATTTCATCACTGGAACTAGTTAAACTTGAAGGAAGCGTCTAGAAAGAGACACATTTTCATGGCTGAGTTGCATTTTTGCAGTCATTTCTCATAGCAGTTGTCACAATGATTTTTGGTGTGTCTACTTGGACATCAGATATGGCTGATTAAGGCTGTGAGTTCTGGCCTGTAGTTTGCACTAGGAAAGAATTCGCTGGTCAAAGACATGTGAGGACTTCAGGAAAATAGTTTTGTAAAGCCAAGCAGCAGAGAAGGGCCTGCACTTTGAAGGGGAGAAGTCCTAGGTTAAAGTTGCTAAAAGTAACTTCAGCCATGCAACTCAAGTGCAAATTGACTTGTAGAGAATCATAGAATCACTGAGATTGGAAAAGACCTCTGACATTATCGAGCCTAACCATCAACCCATTCTCCACCATACCCATTAACCATGATCCTCAGCGCCGCATCTCCACAAATCTTGAACACCTCCAGGAACAGTGACTCCACCACCTCCCTGGGCAGCCTGTTCCAATGCTTTATGAATTATGGCCATGATGTACCTCCTCAATTGAAGACTTCTTCCTTGGAATGTGAAATGGCTGCAAAGGAGACACACAAAAGGACGTGTGAGTGAACGCTCATGTTCACTATTGTGTTGCTGTGTCACCATAGTTCATTCTGCCATCATGCACAAGGCTGTGTCTGTATGTAGAAGAATCAGCTGGTGGGGGAAGGACTTTTAAGTCTTTATGCTGGGGTAGGCTGTCCCCTAATTTTGGACTTCAGTGTACAAAGAGACATCTCACTCCTGGCAAAAGAAGAAGCTCACCTCAATCTTCGTGTTAGTCAGAACGAATACACTGGATTTCTGTTTCCATTCACCTGGAGGTGTAGATGAAAATTTGAAGCACCTGCTGGCTATCAAATCTGAATTAACTTACTGGAGGAAAAAGGGAGAGGCTGAAGGGAAGTAATCCACTGCTGTATTTTGCCCATATTTTACATTTGGTGCTCATATAGTTGGCAATATCATCAGCTGTCTGGGAGTCTAACTAAATAAGCAGTAGAACAGCTCTCCCAATGCTCTGGAGAACTCCACCTAGGGAAATCTCTGAGGAAAGAACTGGGCCATTATTGCTCTCAAATAGCTTTTTTTTTTTTTTTATCAATGAATAATAGCAGCAAATAATTCACAGGGAAAACACCTTGTTCTTTGGTAATTCTGTTTAAGGACATATAGAAGGAGTCTTGATGTCTTATTTAGAGTACTGTGTTATTCACAAAATTTATCTGTGTCTTCTTGCTGCCAGTGCTATCATGGGCATGCGTCTACACATTGAATAAGACATATGTATCATTCTGGTTTGTTGATAGCCTTGTGGATCAATAGCTGTCAGTGGATTATAGATAATCTGCACCCTGCTTTATTGCTTGTGGTGTGTGTGTGTGTGTGCGTTCAGAACTTCAGATAATACAATAAATTAGTAGGCACGTGGGTATTTGTTTTGTTCTGCACTGAAGTCCAGCTAAGCCAGAGGTACCACTTTATCGTTTTCTGTGCAATGTTGTATGACTGTCTATGACGATGACACAGAAGGGACAGTACAGAGGTATGCTCTGGCTGTCACAGCAGTGCTCCAAAAGTCATTTACGTCATTGTTGGGTTTCTAAGCACAGAGCAGGCATGTGTGCTTAATTAATTGTAAATCCCTTTTTGTCTCCTCATGGTCCTGGTCAGCCAAGACCCATTTTGGAAGGTATGCAAGCTCTCACCAAGCAAAGTTGTATCCAGTAGAGCAGCAGCTGTAGCTGATGCTTGAGCAGATAATGTGTGGGTGAATACTGGATAAGACTGATGAAATGTGAGCCTGGAAAGGAACAGAAATTCAGCCTCTACAGAGGAGGCCAAGTCATTAAGAACACTGAGATCATGTCGTGTCTGCTTTATTCTGCTCTACCACCTGCTCTTGGAGAACTTCATCCAGCTGAATCCAATCACCTAGCCCAGTGCAATCAGTACACCTTCTGCAAACTGCTCTCAAGGTACACAATTTCCTGTTGGCTGGTCTCAGAGTAAGAGATGCTCTTCCATACTGGATCATGTATGGTAGCAAGATGTTCAGTGTGCTGCCATGGCTCTGGGCACCCTCCCTCTGATTCTCATTGCAGTTGAGCACAGAACCGGGCCACAGTGTCTTCTCACAGCTCAGCTTTCCTCTGCTGCAGTTTAGTGCCAAAAGAATTAGATAAACCCAATGGCTTCCCAACAGGCCTTCAACTCTGTCACACAGCTTACTTTGTGAAGCTGTCAACAACATTAATGTTGGGGACCAAAGCTTGCAGGAAGTCCTGGCCCAGGCTCAGCCCCTCCTCTATATTGCAACCCTGTTGCAAACAGCCAAAATCTACCCCTTGAGTTCCCTGCTGTCTCTCATGCCTGCTTCCCATCTACTCCTTTCATGCACTTATCCTTACTTGGAGCAGTCCTTCATGGGCTCCCCCCGCCTATGATCCCACAACCGACGCAGGAGCTGGTGCCAGCCCTCTGCTCCAATTCACGTTGGTCCCAATGCACCTCCTGTTGTCTTGCCTCAGGAAAAGAGCCTACAAACTTCTTTCCTTCACTTGAGTTTTTCACTGCATGCCCCAAACTCTTCATTTCTTGGCTCTCACTGGCTTTCCCATGGCCACTGTGTGGCCAGCACACAACTTCATGTTGGCCCCAGTGCAGCAGGGCAGGCTACAGATGGATGTAGGTCTGGCACACACGATAGATGGAGGTCAGCTTTCTAAACAAGTTGCTCTCGGGTGTGTTGGCAGCTGTTCAAGCAATTTTTTTGCTCAACCTGGAAATTCCTATCTATTGCTGTAAAGGTAATGAGTAATGTTATGCAGCACAGAGGATAAATCCAAGACCCAAACAATTCCCGTGTTGTGAAGAAGCATTTTGAACTTCTGGCATTCAATTTGACTGATGGAGCCCATTTGAATCAAGCATGTTGCTGTATACCAAAACTCACCTCTTCCAGCTGGCACAAGGAGGTTTAGCTGCGTTGTGTCTGCTTCACACCTCATCAACAGCAAGGATGATGCTGGAAACAATTTAGGTGGTGATGTGGTAGACGGTGCATGAGGCAGAGCAGAATGTTAGGAGTGGCTCTGCATCTGTCTCCCATCACAGTTGGTTCCAGGGGTCTGGTGAGGAATTTTCAACCAATTGCAAAGAAAGCAGGATTAGGGAGCAAGGAGCACATGTGTCCTTGGTGCATGGTCATGGCTGGCATTGCAACCAGGGAGGCAGTTGTGTTTAATCAGAGTATCATAGAGTCACAGAATGGTTTAGGTTGGAGGGGTCCTTAAAGATCATCCACTTCCAACCCCCTGCAGTGGGCTGGTTGCCATCCACCAGCTCAGGCTGCCCAGGGCCCATCCAGCCTGGCCTTAAGCACCTTCAGGGATGGGGCACCCATAGCTTCCCTGGGCAGCCTGTGCCATCTTCCCTCTTTTAGTTTAAAACCACTCACCCTTGTCCTAGCACTATCAGACTGTGTAAAAAGTTGGTCCACCTCCTGCTTGTAAGCTCTGTTCAAGTACTGGAAATCTTAACGTCTAAGGGCATGGCACTGGGTGGTGTAAGCACTGAACTCTTCTAGTTGGTCTGTGTCCCTAACTTGTGTGATTTGTATTTGTTGCTTAAGCCCTGCAGAGCCTTCAGCTCTTTTCTGCAGTTGTTAAAACGCATATAACACTCGTGCTGGATCTTGTGAATGCCCCATCTCTGGAGGTATTCAAGGCCAGGCTGGATGGTGCCCTGGACAGCATGATCTGGTGCTTGATCTGGCAGCTGGCAACTCTAACTGCAGCAGGGGGTTGGAACAAGATGATCTTTGAGGTCTCTTCCAGCCCAAGCCATTCTATGATTATGTGATTCTATGATCCTATGGGATGTGGTGCAGCTTAGGGTTTGGAATGTCATGTAAGACTGGTTTATCCATAAAGGGAACCTTAACCAAAGCATTCTTGTAACATTAATTCACAGACTAATTGATGTAGGAAGGGACCTCTGAAGATCACTGTTTCACCCCCTCCTACTCAGAATGGTGTTTGTGCTGCAAGTTTGCAGAGCTTTCTTTACTAGGCATGCACAGTTAAGTGCATTTTGAATTTTTGGTATTGTTTCCTTGCAAAATGCCTTCCAGTGTCTGTCTCATCTGTGTATCTTCTGAGTTTCAAGCAGCCAATTGGGATGAATGGTGCCAAACTGCAGAGTAAGGCCTTTCCTTTCCTCTGCACCCCTCTGCTCCATGGAAAACTGCCTGGAAAACAGTTTGCTTCAGAGCAGATTTCAAGGCTGCGGATCCTCAGCAGGACAAGGTTTTTATCTGAGGGCTCTGATGTGCACAGCACTGAACAGAGATGGCTGAGAGATGTGAGGATGAGCTCCTGTGCTGGAACAGATGTCACCAGCTGGTTCGCCATGAGGCCCTGCGCTATCAGCAGGCCTCAGGTTGGGCACAGGGACTTTGAACGGCTCCAGAACAACACCAGAAGGATGGGGCTGAGCTGCTGGAGGAGATAACACCGACAGCCATATGTCTGCCCACCCCAGCTGGGTCTCCAACTCAATGCAGGCCTCACCCAGTGAGGAGCGGCCCCGATGTGTGAGGGGCCTTTTGGGCAGCCAAAACTGAGAGGGCTGGGCCGTAGCCTTACTCTCTTCCTCAGATCTGTGTTTCCCGAGCTTTTGAAACTTTCCTCCAACCTGCACCCTTCTTCTTAGAAACTCTCCACCATTCCTTTTTAAATAATAAAGCAACCTGTTTGGTAGTTATCTGTCTGCTGCCCGGTGCCTCATCAGCAGGGCATGGAGCTTATTCCTGCTTCATGTGGGCCCGCACCCTTTTTTTTTTTTTGCAATCTGTGAAAGGCAAACAGAAGAAAGCTGGTTGCTATCTGTGTGTTGCTTAATCCTCAGTCTCCAATTCCCACTATCAGCACTATCAGAGAGACTTTTCTCTCTGCCACCATGTTGCAGAACAGCAGATAACATAATCCTAAATCCCAGGTACAATTTTGACCCTTCCGCCATACCGAGCTTATTTTTGAAAGTCTCTTGCATCAGATGAATCACAGCTGGTAATATTCTCCCTCAGCCTATATTTTCTTAGTATCAAACCAAGCCCCATGTGCTTTGTGTGCCTTATTTTCTGAAACTATTTTCAGTTTTCATTTGAAAACCTCTTTTAATGTGGCCATGAGTGTAAGGCTTTCTGGTAAGAGGAACCAAAAAAATTCCATGATGTGTCTTTCCCTCCTAAAGAGCTCTGATTTATGACTAAGAAGAATTATTCTTTCTCCGCATAAAATAATTTTTCCAGCATGTTGGTTAACATAGAGGGTAAGATTAGATCCAAATCCAGATAGCTGTGGATTTATCAAGCCATCTGAAACATACATATGCATACACACACAAATACATTTTTAAAAGAATCAATGGGCCAATTTTTTCTGCTGTGTAAAGTAATTCAATAAAATTCATTAAGTTGCCTTGGCTTGCTACCAATGGAGTCAAGGCTGGGATATGGCCCAGAGGCTGCATCTGTGTCAGCATTGCTGCAATCACCTGCGCTTGTCCCAAACAAAACTTCTCTCTGTGCACTAGTTACAAAACAATAGTAATATTATATGCTTTATTTTATATTAATGTACTCTCACAACCATAATGTCTGCTTTACTTACAAACAATGAGCTCTTATAGAAACAGACTTTCATCCTTAACTGAATCACAGTAAAAACCACATGGTTCTTGGAGGCATTTTTTGGAAAAGCCCCAGTGGTCTGGGCTTAAGCCTTGTGGAAAGCAACTACAAGCCTGTCTCTGAATTCCCATGGGCACTCATGACACATCTGTTCAGGAAGAGACTAGGGCTGAACTTCATGGGTTAATGCATGCAAGAGAAAGGTTAGGAAGAGGCCTTTTTCTAGGAAAGGAGCAGATGCAGTGCTGGATTTTCATGGAAGCAGCTGTGATCCAGCCATCTCCAGTCATCCAGGGTGACTTGGAAATCACAAAGATTGGTTTGCGTGTGCATGTGAGTATAAAACCTTTTCCCTGCATCCTTAGAATCTGTTTATTTCTGTTAGGATATTCTTTTTTTTTTTTTTTTAACCCCCAGCATTTCCAAGTTTTGATGCTCACTTGACAGTGTGACTGCACCAGTGGCTCCTGGAAATCCTTCTGAGCCCTGGGCCAGCTTCCACACAATGGGAACAAGATTTGACTACCTCAAAGAAGCCACCAAACGTGTCTCCTAATATCTCTTGTCTGTAATGGGAAGTGTGATTTGAAGGCACTGAGCCAAGTCAAGAAGAGCACCAGGTATAAATATAGCCAGGATTTTCCAAAATTCATTTGGATATTTCTAGTTTTGAGTACCTAGCTTGCAGTGTCATCATGGGGCATAGTCCATGCTTTGCTCCTGCTGGCATGTGCCAGGTTGGTCATATGACGACCCCTGAAATAGTCCAGTGGCTCTGGAAGATCTTCCTGCTTGCTTCTCTTTGTAAAAAAAACATTTGTAAATGCATAAAATATGATTTTAAAGCCCACTTTCTTTTTCTTTTTCTTTTTCTTTTTCTTTTTCTTTTTCTTTTTTTTTTTTGGGGGGGGGGGGGTCTTTCAGGGAGGAATGAAAACAAGCTGCAACACAATGGTCAGTTTTTGGTACTCCAGTCTTAAACATAATTGTTTTTCCATCACAGCAGGAGAGGAAGAGGTAGCAACAACTGATGGCAGAGGACTATGAGCAGCTGGAACGGGGTAAAATCCAAGAAAACTATAATGGTTTGGTAGATTTTATCTCCACCCTGGAGTCAGAATAGCTTTTCCATTTCACAAAAACACCCGTAGAAGGGTGGTGCTTTTCTCTTCCCCCGCTTAGCTGTAAAAAGGAGCATGCTGTGAATAAAAGGTGCTTCCAAGAGCATCTGGAAATATTTCCCACCCCAAGCAGAGACTGGTGACTCCTGCTGGGAATGTTTTGCAGCACACAAGAAGAAAAAAAAAGAGAAAAAATGTGGGGAAAAAGAAACTCAGCTTGGATGCTTTTATGGGTGGTGTGGCAGCAGGTGGTGGAAACCAGGGCTGGACATTAGGGAGCAGCGGGCATCCTGTGATGATAATGATTTATCCTGCTGTGAATGCAACACCAGTGACCCGGAGAAGCCTTTTGAATGTGTGATGGGTCGCACGGATTTTGTTTCGAGCTGTCCCTGTGCCCTTTGAAATGCGAACACTCTGATTAGGCGCTAAGCTCAGTCTGTTGAACCTCCTGTGATGAGAGATGCTTTCCGATGGGTAGCAGGTCTCCTGGCTGGCGCTGGAGAGAACCCCAGGTATTTAGCTGCTGATTGAGTCCATTTGCTATGATACCATTTTCCTGATGCCCATTGTAGGAGACAGACAGTTGACCGTGGCCAATTCACAGTGAGGATAAGATGCTGGTGAAACAATGGCTAGGACAACGTTGGTGTGTTTGATAGATGCATTCTTCCCCTTCTATAATGAAACCATGGGAAATTTGCCTTTACAAGATTGGAGCTGGTAAGACTGCACGCAAGAACAGCTGCCATGCTCTGACACAGGTTTTCTACAAGACCTTCATCCAGTCACTTCATCTTTCAATATTTCAGTTTCCCAGGGGAATATTAATACTTCCCTTATCTTAAGGATGTGCTTCTTAGTGTCTGTGTGGGGTCTGGGGACTATGGGAGCAATGGATGCTACGTGACTTGGCACTTATGTGTGCCATAAACAGCTCTCAGCATGCTGTTCTTCCCTTTTCTGCTTGCAAACACACAGCTTGCTGTTCAACCAGTCCTGGGTGCAATGTTTTTTTGCAAGACAATAAATATGGCCATTTAATGATGACATTTTTACAGAACAAGCTTTACCCCAGCTGCTAGGAGTGCTCCATCACTGCCTTTTGCTCTGATTCTTCCTCTTGCTGCCCCTCTAACCAGGACACATTGGATATATCTCTCTTTTCCTCGACAATGTCAATTGAAGATCAGAGATTTTTTTTTATGACTTGCTTCATGAAAGCTTGAGGTTTTCTGAGTCGAAGGCAGAATAGCTTCTGTAACGTAGCGTTGGCTGCTCATTTTGCTGGCTTCCCAGTGGCAAACTCCCAGCAAGAGGCTTGGAGAGTGATATGTGGAGAATAGATAATATGGCAGAGAAGAAAATCTGAAAGTTTTCTCATGCTTGGGTCTGTCTGTAGAGATGTATTTATTATTGGTTTCATATAATTTTATATTTTCCAACGTATTTCAGATATATGGTATGATATAAAAATATGGACTCTCACGACAGTGTTATAAATGATTGGAAATTACCAGCTGGGAAGTTTGTCATCTGCAATATATAACACAATGGAAGCATGTTGCATTAAAAAAAATCTATATTTCAAAAATAAAATAATAAAAAAGAAACCCTTGTCAGAAGCAATCTGTTTTCCGGGAATATTCTGGATGTAAAGGAGAGATTTATAAACCCTGAAGTGTGTGCACAGAAAATGGATGAAAACATGAGCTGCTAGTTGGTGTTAAACTGCACTGGCATTCCTGCAGCTCTCTGCATCCAAGCCATGTGTACAGCATGGAATGCTTCCAGGCAGGGATCAAACAGCGCTGCCTTCCTCCTCTCCAAAACTTGGGAAGGCTGCACTTCCCTGGTGGAGCATGGGACAGATGTTTGTTAGTCAGCAGTTGGCCTTGACACATTTTGGACATAATTTTGGACCTTTTCTTTGTCTTTTTTTCCCACAGAGACTAAGAAATGAATGGGGTTATTTCAGATGAGAATGTGAAGATCTGCTGTTTGTTCTTCACAAAAGAAGTAGACATTTGCATTTATGTGGAAGTAACTAGATTTTTGGCTAATATATATCTCGGCACAATAGCGCATCCATGGGAATACAATTCTCCTTTTTGTGCCAAATATCCAGACATCTGTCACTTGAAATAAAACGGAGTGCATTTGACTTAATAAAAAGCAGGCAGTTGTTGCTAGAGCATGCCACCTAGAGAAGCTGTGGCAAATGAACTCTAGAATCATGGAATCATTAAGGCTGGAAAAGATCTCTAAGACCGCCCAGTTCAACCGTCCACCTACCACCAATATTGCCCTCTAAACCATGTCCCTGAGTACCACAAATGCTGTACATTTGGATAGAGATAACCATCAATACATGTTACCATTAATAGCAATAATAGGGTTAACCAAATAGCCTCACAGAAAGATAAAAAAAATCTTCAGACTTTCATCTCAGATTTAGAAATACGCTCTTTCCACAGTTCTCATGTCATCCAATATGCAGAGAGTTGTGGAATAGGAGCAGAAAGGGCCAGAAGTGATGAAATATGTACTTCACACTGCATTTCTGTGAAAAATCACCCATGGGAGAGTGGTGGTGGGAGAAATGGGCCCCCTGACCTGACCAGCAAAGACAAGTATGAGTATCAGCCAGGGGCTGGAGTGGGGCAAGGATGTAAAGTGGAATGTCTTGGCCTGAAGTGGTCAGTACTGGTGAATCTCATGTGCAAGCAAGGAATATTTAATATTTTATTTCAAAGGGTAGCCTGATGTAGGAGTCCTGACATTTTATGTCATCCTTGACTTATTTTTCCCGGTCTCTCAACCATCTGCTAGTCATTAATACCACTTCAGAAAGCCAGGAATTTCTTTTTCCCCCAAAGAGGCATACATTTCCATCCTTCCTTGACTCTTCACAGAGCCTCCAAGAAAATCTCTCCCCGCTACTTGCTGAAAGCTATTTTTAGGGAGTAGATTTACTGCTGAAGAATAATTCCAGTTTTTCCTTCCATGTAGACATCTTCCACGAGGCCATGGTACCAGCCTGTTCATTTGTGTGGGATAAGTGCATGTGGCCAGGGTTCATCTCCAGGAGGCACCAAAGAGGTTGACACACATTGCACCCAATGGCGGCCTCCATCTGAGCTCAGCCTTGGTTTCCTTTAGAGCCGATGAAGAGAAAATGTCACTTCTACTATGCAAGGCATCTGCCCTAATTTAGCTGTCTGTCTTAGGATGGGATGGCTCACAGTCCAATTTCTCTTGATTGTCTATAATAGGGGGTAGAGCAATTAGTGGAATGGATGGCAGTACTGCATGAGCCTAATGCTGGACAGAATGGATGCCTCCTTTGATCACTTCAGATAAGGACCTATGCTTACTATACCTGACAGATCTGAAGAGGATCTGTGAGGGCTTTGAGTTCAACCATGCACAAAATTTCATCTATGCTCCTGGGTGGCTGGTAGCGCAGTGACCTCCAGAATGGAACAAAATCCCGATGCAAAATAAATACATGAAAATGGATAGAGAGCTACTTATGGGGCCGACTGTGGATTATTTCCGTGTGTTTTCAAATATACTAAAAATAAGCAAAAACGCTAATGGCCTCTTCAATGGCTGGAATGATATTACTGTTAATGGACTTCTATCCTCAAAGTCCACTCTCCTAAAATTTACTTGGTGTCAATGGCCAATTTCAGGCAATATTGCTTAGGCTAATTCTGTCTGAATGAGTTAATGGCCAACATGGGCACTCCTCTGGGATTTCAGATGGCAGAGATGTAAAATATTTAGTGTGATAAGGACTGATACTGTTTCAAAACAGTCCTGAATAACACATCAAAACCAATTTTTGAAATGCCAAAAATATGTCCCCTGCATACAAGTATATTTTCAGGCTCTTCTTTCTTTATGAAAATAACCCTTGGGGAAAAAAAATGAACAAACAATCAAAAATAAAAAGAAAAAAGAAAAAAGAGAAAGGAAAAACCACTAAAATCAAAAGTAGGAGGATTTGATGGATTTGTATAAATTGTGCATTTCGTGCATTTGTTCTGTTCCAGATTCTCTTTCTACACAACTCCCCTCACCCCCCTTCCATTTTTTGTTTTGTTTTGTTTTGTTTTAACAGAGTGGAAAATTTTACTCTTGTAATTTATAATCTTGCTATATTGCCACTGTACAGATCTGTGTAATGTTGGAGGAAGGTGGTGAATGCATTTCTGGTAAAATCTAGCTGCCTTTATTAGATCATATGCTAATTCCCAATCTTTGTATTACGCAGCCTTATTTACACTACATTATCATTTCATTTATGTGCCCCTTGGAGCTCTCAATCACTTTGGGGAGCTCTCTAAATTTGCCTTTCATCACGTATTAATGAAGTGTTAATAGCTCACCCAAGCCATTTTTGTGCAAACACCATGTGACGTGCTTGTTTTCTGCAAGCAGCCCACTTGCTTTGCTAATATATGACCGATGGGGGCAAAGCATATGCCACCTTACTGCTGATTTCTTCTAGGAATGATTACTTTGCTTTCGTATTCTGTCGTGGCCCTTCAGGATCTGGTGCGGACCTCTCCATACCAAGATGAGGTCCTGAAGCTCTTCACATAATATCACATAGCAGAGGGCAGGAGAATAAGGCAGAATTCTTTAAAATTAGGATATGGTGTAGGCAAGTCCAAGGCCTGAAAGTGACTGAGATGTGTGTAGATCCCTACCTGGGTGAATTGCCCCAAATCTGTGATTATGAAAGACTTTGTGCCAGGCTTTGTAGAGCTGGTAGATCTTCTAGATTTACACATACCCAGCAGCTGGCTTTTTGGGTGTCCAGAAACTGGGCAGAGCATTGCCTGGAAAAGTACAGACAGCAGATGACCTCTTCTGTCCCAAAAAACAGAGCTGGAGGTCTGACACTGCCCCTTCCCTTCCCTTCCCTTCCCTTCCCTTCCCTTCCCTTCCCTTCCCTTCCCTTCCCT
>NC_034409.1:190507506-190560980 GCF_002078875.1 Numida meleagris | reverse complement strand
CCTTCCCTTCCCTTCCCTTCCCTTCCCTTCCCTTCCCTTCCCATTACTATTATTTCTTTTTTAGTGCATATATGTCTTCAGTAGCTGTCTGATGCCCTGACCTGGCAGCACTTTGGATTAGTGCTTCAATAATACAGAGAATAAAATCTTGAATCTCTGGGGCGATTTGCTTGTGGACATCACACTCAGGAAATAAGCTGCATCAGGATCTGGCTGTTGCGCTCATGGAAGCAATGGGAACAGATGCAGCGAAGTATCTTAAAAACGCTTTCAGGAAGCATTCATAAATGCTCTGAGCACATTTCAGACCAGTGCCGTGTGAGGGAGATGGTGATAAGGCTTCTGCAGGGGTTGTGTGGTCCCTCAAACAACTGGCACCTCATTAACTCTTGCTGAGCAGTCCCCAGTGTCCCAAGAGGAGATATGATGTCCTGTCAAGGCAGTGGGAAAAGACAGCAGGGAGCTGTGGTGAAGATAATGGAAACTCTTTGTATAATGGATCCTGATGGCTGTTGAGGACTGGGATAGACAATGTCTTCCTGATGAGCGGACTTCATTGCTAATTCAGCATTCCTGTTCACAAGAAATTGCGTTTTCATCCAGCCCCCTCCAGAGGACGGGGATGTGTTTGTGGCAGCTTTTGTAGCCCAACCTGTACGTCACCACTGGGCTGCATTGGAAGATCCATCACAGAGCTCAGCTCATCACATTTAAACATTCAAAAAGCACAGCGCCTCGTGTTTTTTTATGCATCTCCCATGAATTCTCCAGGATATGTGGCAGGATGCAACCCCGTTAGAGCTGACCTTTTAATGACAATAAAGTCACTCAGTGGTGCCCTTTATTTTGATTTATCATTGTGCAACATAAAGGGATTATATATCAAAGGAGGTGCTAAAATGATAAAGCTAATAGGAAGAGACCAAAGGAAGACGGGGAATAGTTCTGGAAGAGGTTTCATTGGTGTTTTCAGTTAAAAGAGATAGGAAACCATGGCTTATCTTGAATGGCCCTGGGAAGGATTTTTTTCTCTTTTCTGACAGCTGAAAATGCAGAGATCATGTCAAAATAGAATCATATTTTAAAAAAAAAGTATACAGGCTATGTGGAATCTATCTCCAATGATTGGTAGTGGACATTTTCTATGGGCTTCAGCTGTGCTACTTTCTGCATTTAAATTATTTTCAAAAAGGAGATTTATCCAGAGACTTCATACATTTTGATTTTGTTTTTTTTTTTTTTTTTTTNTTTTTTTTTTTTTTTTTTTGTTATTATTATCAAGACGATTTGATCCACTGGCATAGTAAATATTAAAAGTTAAACTTACAAATACTTAAAGATTTTCTTCTAAGAGGAGAATCTAAGAAAAGGGCAATCATTGCTTAATAGGTGATATTTAATCCTCACTACAAATGCTGGGTGGTTGTTTTCGTGCTTGAACATGTGATTCACAGGGAATTTGCTGATGGGAAGAGATTCCCAGTTGAGGCAGAGCAATTCCTGTTGTCTTCAGTGTTGCCTGAGCCCAGGTCATGGCTTTGCAGGGCAGAATGCTGCACCGAGGAATATGATTCCTCTGGTGGATCATGCCATGTAGTACAACCCAGCTGTGCTCTTGTGGGTGTTTATCCATTCATTAGCACTGGAACATCCATTGTTGAGTCTGTGGGCACTGCCACAGAATGCTGAGGAAGAGATATAAGAAAAAAAATCAAAATAAACTGTTAGGTCTGGGCTGAGACCTTATAGCTCTCTACAACTACTTGAAAGGAGGTTGTGGTGAGATGAAGGGTTGGCCTCTTCTCCAATGTAACTAGAGATGGATGAGAGGGAATGAACTCAATTTGTGCCAGGGGAGATTCCGGTTGTATGTTAGGAAAAAATTTCTTCTCTGAAAGAGTGGTCAGGTGCTGGAGTGGGCTGAGCTGGATGGTTCCACATCCCTGGAGGTGCCCAAGGCCAGGTTGGATGGGGTGCTGGGCAGCCTGAGCTGGTGAGTGGCAACGAGCCCATGGCAGGAGGTTGGAACTGGATGGGCTTTTAAGGTCCTTCCCAACCCAATGATTCTGTGATTCTATGGTTCTATGGTTCTATTAAGTTCCCTACCTACAGTGCACTTAGTGGTGCACAAGGCCAGCAGCAGATGATTGCAGTGGTTGCTCCTGGGCCCACAACAGACAGAACTCTGCCAGCCTTGTTTTTCAGGTAAGGTCAGCAGACAGCTAACAAAATACAATGCTTGGACAATGAATATGTTTGCCAGAGTGGCATTCCTAGCTACCAGAATGATTTGAGAATTTGAGATCCATTAGAACAGATTTAGAAGAAGATGTGGGGAAAACGTTGGAAATGGAAAAACACAAAGACTTTTCCTTATGAGTTGCTGTGAGTATTCTGCACTTTAAAAAATTATATTTGAACAAATAGCCCTTTCATAGCAGCCTTTTGATTACAAAGATTAACTTACAGTAAAAGAAGAACACTTTTTAAACAGGAATTTGTCCCCAGTCATTCTGCACCAAACTAAAGGTTCAGAGGAAGGCTTTTCTCATTGTTCAACCAAAAAGTAGTTCACATTCCATAGTCCAGTACTACCTGACCTCATTTCTCCTCGACTTTTTTCAACAGAGCAAGAATTGTACCAGTAAAGTTCTGCTACCGAGAGACTAAAATTCAGCTCATCAGTGTGGACAAGGGAGGTCACCCCCTCCAGCCTCTCTCTTTTACTCTAAGCCTCAGAAATTACCAAACATTAACATTTCATCAGTTCAGGGATTTGGATGGCAGTTTGCACAGTAGCTGTCGAAAAGCTTTACTGACTGTGCTGCAAGTCAGCCTTTCCAGGGGTGTTTCAAGTGCAGCTGCTGTGGTTAATTCATGTGCTGGTGGTGACTCTAAGCCTGAGCAGCCGACTGATATCCCAGCTGGGCTCCAGCACTCTGCATCCCCAGAAAGATGTAAAGCCACTGGAGACCGTGAAAAGGAGCAAAACAAGCAAGGATGAGGTCTGAAAATGCAAGAATAAGGTCTGAAAACACAAGGAAAAAGGTCTTGTAAGGAAAGTGCTGCATGCAGAGGCTAGGGCAGGTGTTTAGCAGAATGCCAAATAGGCATTTGTCAGAGATGACACAGCCTATCCACCTGAATAGATAGGGTGACTTTCCCCATCCCTGTGGTTTTGAGATCAAGGAGGTTGTTTTGATGAGTGACTACACCTGTGCAAGTGCTATGGTGCAAGGGCTGCAGAGAAAAGAAATGGCCAAAATGCGATTACTTGAACTCTTTTTGTCTGGTGCCAGGGCAAGTAAAAGAGAGGACCAAATTCTGTGTTTACATGGACAAAACTTCCATCTGGATATTGAGACAGAGAGATATCCTGGGGCTCTTTGCACAGCTGGAGCAGCAGATGCTCAGCATTGGTACTGGTATAGCAGATGAGGACCTACTTCATGCGCTTTACACCATGACTGGTGTAAAATGAGTGTTAATGGGCTACTGGAAGATCAGAGACACTAGGATAGAGAGAAGGAGGTAGAAGAAAGCAGACAGAAGCAGAAAAAAAACCCATATAGGTGAGATAAAAGCAAATACTGGGGCTCTGTTGCTTGTTGTAGTCCCAGCTGAAGCAGCCATTTCAGCCTGTTCCTGAATGAGGACTTTCCCAAAAGATATTTTCAGCTTTTTAGTTTAACTTTGCTCTTCAGTTGGACAATTTAGGAGCTGAGATCATCACTGAGTTTTTGTCACAGTGAGGCTGAGAGCCGTATAATTTCTTATTCCAGGAGGGAAAAATGTGAAATGGGAATGGCAAAGTTCAAAATGTTGGGCTGAGTTTTGTCCATCAAATGTTGGGTTGGGTTTTCAGTTGACTTCATTTTACTCTAGAGGTATTTTTTACACTGATCTGAAATATCTGCCCAAGGAGGAAGTACCATGGACAGAGGGATGGCCAGAAGACACAACCAGCTGACAGCCCACCTAAATCTTCAACCTTTTGCTCTCCACTGGTTGTAGAGAAGTTCATGGGAATGGACTTCTCCTTTAGACATTTCAGCTGGAAGGCCAAACCTAGCGAGGATGAAACTGACCACCTCCAAGTAAAATGTAAAAATAGGACTACATTTGATGCCTTCTCAAAGGGTTTCACAGAAGACTCTGCTTTCCATGACTTGATTACAGAAAATATTTAAAAAATCCTTGGACCTCCATCACTTACTTACCTACAAGTTCACAGCCAGAGCAAGAACTTACGCCAGCACAAATGGCATTGTTAGACATGCGAGGAGAGAAAAAAAAAAGACAAGAGAAGAGAAGAGAAGAAAAATGCATTTCAAGAGTTGCCAGCCCTTCAACTGTGAAGTGCCAGGGCATGTTTGCTGCAGTTGTTTCTCAAGGTCCCCACAGAGTTGTCGCAAGGAAGAAAGCTGTGTTTAGAAAAGCTGCCAGCTGACGAGACCTGGGGATGTAGGGCATGGAACAATCACACGCAGCTTTGTCTGCTCAAAGTGCACCTGCAGGGAGGAGAGCAGGGACAGGGTATGTGAGTGTGGATGCGTCTTTATGTGTGCACGAGGAAGGAAGAGTCTCCTAAATGCTTTTAAACGCCTTGAAATCCATTCTGTAGCTGCCCCTCTAAAACATACAGACATTTATATACATTTTCTTTCTTTTCATGTCTTGAAGATGTGATGCCCGGAGCTTCCTGAAGCTGTGGGTATGCAGGTGACCTTCCTTGGTGCTGCATCTCCATATACTGGAGGTAGCTTTTCCTGGTGGGACTTCCAGAGGTATGCTAGCATGGGGGAAAGTGAGAGTGTAGAGGAGAGGCAGCCAGTGCATGGTATCCTCTTGCCCTGACTGTTTGCCCCTAAGTAGAGCTGGCACGAGGAAGGACATACACAATTAAGCCTAGTGCAGAACAAGTCCAGGGTGATGGCAGAGACACTCCTGAAGGGGCTAACTTCATACAGCTGCCCTTTTAGGCTCCTAGACCAAACCCAGTTACCATTCCAAAATGCTCTTTGATGTTTGCACTCTTAAAATCAACCTCTTTAAAATAATGCTTTTTTATGAGAGTGTGGGAGCAGCTCTAATTAAAAATGCCACGACTCAGATAGCAAAATATGGAGATGCAATGAGAAGGAAATTCAGCCCAGAAGATGTCATGCCAAGGAATGAATGGCATGGGGCCATTAAGTCAAGGCTTTTTCATTATTTATTGCCCAACTGTGTGATCTCAGGTCAAACATTTAACCTCAGTGCCTCGCTTGTCCTGCTTGTAAAATGGAATTAATATTTTTTGTATCTCAGAGGAGATTCCCAGTAGGAAACACAGCACAGGTACGAAGTACAGCTATTGCATATGACCATGATGTCATTTTTTTTTTACGTTTTGCTTACCAACCAGTTTTAGTATATATGTTTTTTTGTTAAAATCCAGGACCACAGTTTACATGGAGGTAGATTTGTAGAGGTGATCTTAGGGTGTATTTGCACAGTCTTCTGCCAGCCTGTGACCTGGCTTGGCTTATTAACCCACTGCTTTATTTTCTCAGTACTACTGATGAGCAGTCCTGCTCGTTAGGGATGCTTTCCTGACAGGCTTAATACATTCCGATTTCAAGCTGAGGGCTTGAAGGTTTTGGAGCTTGGACTGATGGTGGATGATGAGGTTCGGTTATGTAAAATTCCTGGAGGATACAAATATTTCCCAGATGGAAAACAGCAGCATAATGATGAGCTAACAACTCTCTCATTTTCTGCTCTTAGTGCAGCAACGTGTCATGTGATCCTGCTCACTTGCAGCATCTTTGTGGGAAAGGTGTTGCTGAAGATGTTTGCTGTAATGATCTCGTTACTGATTACTGACTTCCACTGACCAGGAAGCTAGGAGGTAAGACAATTTTGTCTGAACTTGGAAAACTCTGCCATGATTCAAGAACCAGAGTTGGAGCCACTCAAACAGGCTGAGCAGTGTCAGTACCCAGAGCTCTATTTTGGCCATGGTTCTGTTTTATGCACTTCAGAGAGTGGGAGATGAGCTGTTTTGAAGCCTGAGCTTCAAAGCTACTTCCAAGTAGTATTGGAAGAGTCTCCTCTGATCTGAGATGGCCATTTTCTTGTAGTTCTTTGCAAGCAAAGCACCCAATCTCTCTCAACAGTAATTGGGGCCAAGAATGGCACATGTTGAATTTTTTTTTTTAACTATCCGACCAGGAATACTAAGCAAATCTGAATGTTCAGCCTTTCTCTGAGTTGCAGCTACGAAGCTGCTGTCCCAAAGGATGTGCTGCCATTTGCACAGTCTCCAATCATTCTTCATGGAGTGAATCCTGACTAGGATGTGTTGGAGGGGCTTACCAAAGCCTGTGTTTTTCCAAACAACGTCAGAAGACAAGTAGGTGCTAGGGCTTGTGGTTTATGTAGTGTGCTGGTGCAAGAAGTGGCTTTCCAGGCAAAACCTGAAAAAACAGAACTTTAAAAACATCAAAAATCACAAAAATTCATGTGATTCTCTTGCCATTTCAGAGTTAGGTATTCATGGAAGCTCCCTTGGTACTGAAAATTTCTCTACAAATCACTGATCCAAACTGAAGTTGCCTTGTTTTGGCAAAGACCCAAGAAGTTCTGACTCGACACCAGGCAACAGTTCTGTGTTGTGCAGTGCTGGAGTGCTGGTAGAGGAACCAGATCAGGACTGAGTTCTACTCCTTGGAGATCTCGAAAAGCTCCTGGACATGGTGCTGGGCACTCTGCTCTGGGTGTCCCTGCTGGGGCAGGGATGAGCCAGAGGGACCTTGAAGTGCCTCCAACCTAAATTATTCAGTGTTGCTGTGATTCTGTGATTTTAACCCCAGACTTCCTGTAGGCTGCTTGTGCAGCATTGCTCTATCTACACATTATGGTGGAGGGCTGGGGTGTTGCAGCTGGTAGTTACCTGTGGGGGCATCTCTTGAGAGACACATTGCAGCATCTCTTGAGAGGGCATCTACACCATCTCAAGACATGTCACCTGAGCCAGGAAGTCCTGGGAGGATCAATATTTCACCTGGGGTGTGTGATGTGCTACGCCAGACAGTGATCTTCTTGGCCCTAGGAAGGGCCTCCAGGCTCACCAGTGTCAGACACCTACAGGGATGCAAGAAACATGTAGATGTTGCACTTAGGGATATGGCTTGGTGGGCATGGTGGGGATGGGTTGGTGGTTGGACTGGATGTTCTCAGTGGTCTTTTTCAATCTTAAAAGGATGGAGAAATAAAAATTATTTCAGTTGCTGGAAAGCAGCCTTTGTGTTGTGGGGCTTAAAATGTTTGCCCAGCTTGGGATAGTGAAGGGATGGCAGAAAGGGGCTTGGTTGGTGGTGGGGAACATTTGCTCTGTGGGGCAGCTGGAGAAATTGTGGTAGTTCTGGCCCTGGAAGAAGGTTGAGAAACTGAAATAAAATATATTTTGCTGGTGAAGAGGAAAACATCCTAGCAGGAATTGTCAGAAATGGGTAGAAACTTTTTATGAGCTAATATCTGCCAGCAGTTGGACCCATCTCACCTAACTCCTGACACATGTGTAGGGAGGTCTGGGCTGATTCCAAAAGAGAGGGATACCATTTAATTCCCCCATCTCTGCTGCCTACCAGCAATGTTTGACTCCTTCTTCTTCTTTCCCTCCCCGCCCCCGACCCCCCTAAAATACATGGTTTCACTTGAATGTGGAAGACTGTGGATGGACTCCCTGTGCCTGCCACCCAGAGCTCTGCTTTCTCTTCCCATCAAGTAGTCCCCAAGGCCCATGCAAGAATACTTTCCTCCATAATCATTTGGCCATATTTTCTGATGTTATTCCACAGCTTCCTCTGAAGTACCAGCAGAAGCCAGCACTGGGGCTGGACCAAAATACAGCATCAAATGAGAGTTCCCATGGGTCAATATGGCAAGTTCTGCAGTGGCTTTTCTTCTCCCTCTGGATAAACACATTACTTTGCTGGATGTTTTCTCACCATGCCAATGGTGACAACTTGATTTTTATTTTTCAGGGGGTGATAAATTGATTTTTTTTTTGGGGGGTGGGCAATGCTTTTCTATGAATCTGACTCATTGGAGTGTTGCAGCACTAACAAAGTATACGTTAATAATGTGTGGGACAGGAGATCATGCACTGACTCTCCCTGGTCCTCTGAGGAAGTGACCGATGGTACATGCAACACTTGGGGAAAACATGCTTACCAAAAGATATCAGAGGTCCTTATGGATTTGGTTTCCAAAATGAAGAGCAGAACTTTCTGCTAGGATGGGAGCTTCCCCCAGTGCCATGGGATGCCCCGGATCCTAGGATTTAATCCTTGGAAATGCAAAGCCCTGCGGGCTTCATACATCCCCCATAGAATCATAGAATCAAACAGAATGGCTTGGTTGGAAGAGACCTCAAAGATCACCTAATTCCAACTCCCTGCTGTGGTCTGGTTGCCACCCACCAGATCAGGCTGCCCAGGGCACCATCCAACCAGGCCTTGTGAACCTAAAGGGAAGGGGCATCCACAACATCTCTGGGCAGCTTGTTGTACTGCTGAAGATGCTCATGGGGGTGCAAATTCACAGCATCACCAAATGGCTGAGGCTGGAGGCACCTTTAGGTACCACCTGGCCCAACACTGCCCCAGCAGGAACACCCAGAGAGAGTGCACAGCACCATGGACAGGGGCTTTTGGAGCCGCCCGAATTGCAGCTCCCAGCCCTGCTCTGCTCCCTGAGACGGATCCATCCCCTTGGGGTTGGTTTTCCAGCTCCAATCCCATGTCAGAAGCAAGCAGCTGATGTGAAGAAATTCAGCATTTTCATTTAAAAAAAAAAAAAAAAAAGCTATTTAAACACAAAATAGTCTTTTATTTGTCACCGAAGGCTACACACGGTCACTTCTGTCTGCTCATTTTTTGTTGCTTTTTTTTTTCCGTTTTTTTTTCCTTTTTTTTCTAGAAGGTATCTACATCTGCACTTATTTACAGCCTGGTTGTATTTACACAGTCAAGAATACAGCATTAGAATCACAAAGTGTTGAGAAAAAAAATTTCTCAAAAAATTAGTTCAAGACTTCAGGAAAATTATTACACAGGGTAATGACAAGAGTCTCCAGCGCTGGGCTTGTAGATGCAGCATTGACACAAAGTCCTCTTCTCAGGTACAGCTGCATTAGAAGTCCTCGCACAAAATTAACCTTTTTCAATAGGAAACCATGTTTCTTTGATTGGTTATTTCAGCAAAATCCATGAATTGTCCAAAAGTTGTAATATTTTTTGGAAAGTTCTATTGTTTGCTTGAACAGTTTTAAACTCTGAGGAAAAAAATACATATATATATGTGTGTGTGTATATATTAGTTAATTTTCACTTATGGTTTTCAGTGCTCCCCTGACCAGAAGGCATGGACCCCTGGAATGGGAGTTAAGAGTTGAGCCATATAATACTTTTCCAGGAACACCAAGATTTGCACTAATTAGAAGAAAACAGCTGAGAGACACAGGATTCCCTTTGGTGGGACGGTTTCGGGGGCACCGCATTGTGCAGGCTGCAGCATGGGGCTCCTGTCCCCCAGAAGCTGTTGGAAATTCACTCTGCAGTCACAAGTAATTTTATTGAACTGTAGAGATGAAAAAAAATCTGTTTTATTGTTGACAAAACTTGGAATTTTTCAGTATAATGGGGGTGTTCAAATATCTACATATTTAGCGATGGTGATAGAGTGATTTTAAAAAAGAGATGCTCAGAGGTGTCCAGTGGAGGACGTGGATGCTGTAGGACAGAGGGTGCTGGATTCATCCCAACAAACCCAACCCCAGTATGGTCCCATTCCCAGCTCCAGCAGCACAGACGCACAGCCCTTCACCACCAGCAAGGGGAGATACAGGAAAAAAGGTTTAACAGCAAAGCAATCTTTTTAGCTCTATTATTAACATGATGGGTACTTATTTTTCCTCCCTGTTTAAAAAGTGGCAGAGTGAGCAGCCAAGACCCATGGCCCTGGTTTCAATTACGCCGAGAGCAGATCCAAACAGGCTGCTGCGCTGTAAATACGAGGGGGGCCCTCTCTGTAAATCGTAAAATTGAATTCTAAAATTTCATGTTAAGAGCCCTGTCTTTGCATAATGGATTGCACTGCCATCTATCATGGTGACACTTACAAGTCACAGCTGAAAAAGTACTTTATTAGATTTAAAAAAAAAAATAAAATTAAGCATGTTGATTTATTCTGGTTACACTCTCTGTATAACAGAGCAGAATCTCACCCAGTTCCCTATACTCAATAAAGCAACTAAAGATATATGACAGAAACCCCTCACTGCTTCCAACCTGCAGCCAGATGGGTCCTGGGGATGGCTCCCAATCCGTGGCTTTAAACTCAAATCAAGCACCAGGCTTGTAACGACCTTCGTCTTGCCGTCTCCTGCCTGGTATTGTTTAGAGTTGTCCCATTTTCGTGGTGGCTCTGATCAATAGCTGTGATGACACAGATACGATGAGCTGCGTGATTCCCTCTGGTCATCACTGCTTAATGATTTTTCCAAGCTCCAATCTTTAGTCAAAAAGGACAAAAATAAAAATAATAATAAAAAAGAGCTCAGAGGAAACAAACACTATGCCAAATTAGTTTTGCTCTGTCCAGGTTGAGTATGTTTCACAGATGTAGAGCCATCATGGCACCAGCTTGTGTCCAGATCCAGTCGATGCCATCACTGGTACATCTACAAATGAAGCACATTTTGGTACCAGCAGTGGCTATGGAAGGTTGGAGCCATCAGCCCTCACCTACCACTCATATCAGGACCAACCAGTGTGGGATGTTGGAGTTTCTCCTCCAGCTTTGGTCCCAACCCTTCACACAGCTCTTCCGTATGAAGATATTCCCAGGAATTTCAAGTAATTCAAGCCAATCCTTTGCATTTTGAAGGTGTTCCTCTTTTTGGGAATCTCCAAGCCAAGCCATGAATGGATATAAGGCCAAAATGATGTTCTGTGATTCTCTGTAGCAATGGTCATGCACTTGACTGGCTTTCAAAAATGCATCCAGAGCCATGGGATATGGGGCTTAGCATAGTGGGATTGGTGTCCAAAGCCTTCCAGAAGTGAAGCATCCACTGTCTGTGAGCAAAGCAAGAAGGGCTGTGCAGTCATGATGTGGTCCTGAGAGGAGGCAAATGGGGTTGCACAAGGGTTGCGTGGCCAGAAGTTGACTGGAAATGCTTGGTGACAGCATTAAGCAGTCCCTTCCTTGGTAGGGCTTGGCTCAGTACTCGTTATGTTATAGCTTCCTCCTTCAAGTTCCATGGAAAAACAATGGGGTCCTGTAGAAAAAGCACTTTTCATTAACAAAGGGGAAAATTTAGGGCTTCAAGACTGAAAATGTTTATTTCTAGTTTCACCACTTAAGTAGAGTGGAAAGGCTGAAGGTTTCACAGAGGATGAAATTTCAGATACAGAATCACATAATCACCAAAAGATTCGCAGAGACCTCTGGGTTCCTTTGGCCCAACCTTGCCCAGTAGACATCTTCAGATAGGTTTGTATCCATCCCTGAAGAGCCATCCTTTTTTATTTTTTTTGGTTAAAGGCTTTGATAAATCAAAGAACATCATGGATATATATATATACATATACATATATGTATTTTTTTTTCCTTTTTTTGACATGTTGCCCATAGTTCCATACAGGCTGCAGGTCTGCAGAGCTTGGGGATGCAGAGAAGTGCAGCCTGTGCTGCCTGCACTGTGGTGGATGAGACTGTGAGACTCTCGAAAAAGGGGTGAGCTCCTCAAAGTCATTAGCTCGTGTAATAACCTGAAGAGTCTGTAAGGCTGTAGAGGTGCCATCTCAGGCTGACAGTGTTCCAGTAGGACGTTTTCACACTTAGATCTCTTTCCTTGATAGTGTGGTTTGCTCTTGCTCTGTTCCTGCTAGCATTGTAACACATGGATGGGGATGGATGTAGAAGCACCACTTCTCTTCAGAGTCACTTGGACAGGAGCACTGGGTAGGATGCACACCGAAATTTATGCCTTTCCTTTCAGCTTCCCATAGGTCTCTTTTTGCTCCATGTATGCTCTTTTGGCCACTCAAAGCCACCACAAAGTAGAGGAGCTGGGGGAATGTTGGTGTATCCCAGGGTGGGGCGCTGGACAGCCCTGAGAAGGTAATGCTGCCTCTTCTGAGTGTGTGGCAGCTGCTGTTTGGCTGATGCTGCTCCAGCCCCCACGAGAGCATCCTCACATCAACCCAGGCTTGCCAAGGGCTCTATCCCAGAAACACAAGCAGTGATGCCATGGCCTTTTCACCAGCCCTTGCCTGAGCGATGCTGCTGCTCCCACCTGTCTCTACCAGGGCTGGATGTCCTTTCTAAGCCAGCTGCCTGTGATTCACTCCTGCTAAAGCATAAAGGTTGCATGCTGCGAGGAAAGGTGGTGAGTAGGACACTGGTTATAGAATCAGCAGCATCACCCTTGCTGCAGACAGGAGCGACCACCAGAAATTCAGGGCAGTACCAGTGAGCAGAACCAAGGAGGGTCAGCCCTGGGCTCTGCAGCTGCCAAAATACAAAAGATGGTGAACTGGAGGAGGAACTGTCTGTCGGGGGAATTTCCATCCCATCACCTTCCTCCTGGCAAGTGCCCAGGAACAAAGAGGCAAGGCAGCTGGAGCTGTCAGCCAGCATCTACAGGGAAACTGGGATTGCATTGGGGTTTGCCCACATCTCGCTGCTCGAGCAGTGTGTGCCCAACATGCATTATCTTGGGGGACAGAGCCTGCAGGGAAGTACTGGGCTAGGGTGAGGATGCCAGCAGTGGTGGCTCTGAGGACATGAGTTGTAGGGTGCCAGGCAAAGGAATAGCCTCGGCATGGGTTCACGTGTCTCTGCAAAGCCAGGAAGAAAAAACCGAAGTGGATGAGAAAAAAAGAAATCAGGACTGAGATGTTCTCAGAGAGGCATGATGAGAGCTCTCAGAGTCGGGATACACACACGTGTCAGTGTGATGGAGATGCCTGTTTAGGACCAAGGTTGGCCACCTCCAGCCGGAGCCCCAGTGAGAGGTGGGCGATGCCTCTGTCCACAGGAATGGGCCCTGGCTACCATGGGGTGGCTGCAGGCAGTGAAGAGGACGCTCAGCTTTCCTTGTTCCCTTGAATTTCAAGGACTCTTGCAAATACCAGAGCACAGAGGTTATGTGAACACAAATTACATTAGCATGCCGAGTAACTCTGTCAGCAGTTTCTTATTAAAGCACTTGGTCCCCTCTGTAGTGGGCATTTCCATCCAAATTCCCCCCTCTTCACTGCTAACAGTCAACTGGGCTCTCCATTAAATGAACTCAAGCTCATGTAAGAAACAGTGAGAGGGCTGACTCTAGTATTCCTCTTCTTGTCCCACCACACACAAGCTGTTGCTACTTATTAAACATTTTAAAATCCCTGCTGCCAAAGTCCCCTAGAGCCATTTATCTGCCATAGTCATAAATGACTTGCCAGCATGCTACTCAAAACTGCATTTCCCAGCCAATAAATACAAGCTCCAGAACCAGGAAAAGCAGGGTTTGGCTTGCTCTAATTTTCAGTGGTATGTCACTGGGATACTATAACTACTTTTAAATTCAAATCAGTTTCCTAAAAATTAACTGGTTTATCAGATACAGCACAGTGGACTGTTAAACACGTAGCCTCATGTACTGAAACACTATACATTTAATGAAGTAATGCCATTAGCAAATGTACAACATGGGTGCATTAAATCCACCTATAGAACAGCTCTACGTATGAGAGAGAGGATTTATTTTAGCTTTTCTCAATAGAGCCAGGAGTCCCTTTCTTGGCTTTTGCTAGGTTTTAACTAAAACCAGGATTTGCACACACACACAAAAACAAACAAAAAGTATCTACTCTCATAATAAAAAAAGACTGATTTTTTTTTTTTTATTCCAGTTCAGGAAGGAAGAGAATCATCTTGCAAGTTAATATAATCAGCTCCTTCGCCTCTATAATCTACTTCTGCTCAGCAGGAGCCCCCAAAAAACACTTCAAGTCCCAAGTGAAACGTGAAAACTACTCATAACGTCTCTTTTGAGGCACATGATTCAGACGGTCGCTTTCGGAGTTTAGGAATCAGTGTCGTCTTCCTTTTCCTTTCTTCTCAGGAAGAGCTCTCCAGCACGCCGTGGGCTCCCCATTTTTTGGGTGGAAGGCTATCTGTCCCTGCCCCAGGTCAGAAAGGGTTAGGATGACACATGTTAGCACAGACACCCATTTCTCACTTCACACCTAAGGACGTATGTTGACGACTCCCCACTTCAAATTCCTCACAAAGGGGAAAAATAAAAAGGACAAGAGACAGTAAAATTTCACTGTGATCACACTACGGCAAAATATTCCTTCTGTTCATTGCAAAAAACGTGTGAAGGCCAAATTAAACGGGAAAAAAAGTATGTTGCATGAGTTACAGTGCAACCGTATTATTCCTTCTCTTTCTAATTTTCCTCCCCCCCACCTTGTTCAGTTTAGAAAAAGGATTGAGTACAACACAGTCAGGTAAGTGGCCACAAAAGAGTAGCTGTCTTTGGCAAGAAGTCACCATATCGACCCTCTCTGTCACCTTCTGCCCATTTCACTCTGTCTCATGAAGTGGATGTTGTTGGCGCTGTCTGAGAGTTCTGGGTACTGCTCCACTGAGATCACAAAATAGCCGTCGTAGCCCTGTACCCGGCCTGTGTTTAGCACTTGTTGCTTCTCCCCTTCTGTCCACGAGCGAATCCCCTCCTCCCCATCCCGCAGTCTCTGCTGTTCCCGGGCCCAGGCTTGGGCGACGGCGCGCTGCCGGGCCAGCTCCAGGACGCGGGCCTTCTCCTCGTCCATAGTGGTCCCGTAGCGAGTGTTCAGACACAGCGCGCCGTACTGCAGCTGGATGTCCGTGTAACGTCTAGTCCTTCCACCCAGCACTGTGTTGATCTGGGACACCGTGACATTGACACCATTCTCCAGGGTCCTGCGCCCGCCACTGAGGCCTAAGATGGACAAGTCGCCCTCTGACGGGCCCTGCTTGATGAAGTAGTGCGTGTCCACCCCGTCAATGGTGAAGTGCAAGTTCTCTAGGTAATGGGCATTGTTCAAGATGGCTGCGATCCTCCGCCCATCCTCATTGGCCACGCTGATGATGTCGGTGGCCACGCGCCCGTCCTTCATGGCAAACTTGACGCCTTTGCCAAAGATAGAGCCTCCGGAGGCAAAGTTCTTGTTCTTCTTGACCTGCTGGCACCCGGCGATGCTGGAGCTGTAGATCCGTTCAAAGCGCTCAAGGGTGACAAATGCCTTCAGCTGCTTCTGCACTTCACACTGGACCCCTAAAATTGACTGAGAACAGAAAGAAGAGAAAGATGAGTTAGAAGGAGATGCCTGATGACCTGAAGGCATTATTTAACATCATGGAGACCAGCAGAATCATAGACTTGTAGAATCATTTGAGTTGGAAGGGACTCTTCAAGGCCGTCTAATCCAACTCCTCTGCAATGAGCAGGGACACCTACAGCTCCATCAGGTGCTCAGAGCCCTGCCCTGCCTGACTTTGAATGTCTCCAGCAACGTATAATGAAGAGCTCCACGTTCTTTTTTCCTCCTCACCTTTTCTTTAGGTCTTCAATTCTTTGCAGTCTAAGAGAGCTGTTGTCAGGTTATTCCCCCTGATACTCAATGTTTCAATAAACAGAATTGTATTTACACTTACAGACTGAAAGAGGTAAAGGGAAAAATGAGTTTTTGCCTTAATGGTGTGAGGGTCTAGTTTAGACTCATATAGTTGAGCTATTATTTTGTGCTTCAGTGTTCTCCATCTGTAAATAAGAAATCGTTCCTAGAGAATCTAGTGGCCACTATGTTTATAAAATGCTTTGAGGCTTCTGTGCCAAAGTATCAAAGTATTCATAACAGCTCCTTCTGTCTTAATTTCTCCTTGTGCCACCTTTCAAAGCCCTGCATTGCAGGTATGACCCTCAAAGTTGCCATAACCCCCCTATATCCCATTCTAGCTTGGCCTAAGCAGGTTTTTCAAAACTCAAGGAGGACCCTAAATCCAACTCTTTCCTGTAAACCCTCTACAATGTTCCATGCCTTTGTTTGAGTTTTGACTTATACTGAAGAAACGCTGCAGGAATACGACAGCCTGGATCATTTGTAGTCAGGTACAATACAAAGTCACTTTTGCTGTTAGCGTATAATGGAGCAAGCACAGAGCAAGTCAGCAGCTCATCATTACTGCAAAATGTCTCTGGAAATGCTCTCATCAATTCATGGCAGCACAGCCTTCTTACAGACCCCTGCTCATGAACAATTATTTGCTCAAATTTCACAAAAGCAAGAGGATGCTACAACAAAACTCTCCTGGCACTGCCAATGGCTCAGTTCAATAATATAATGACATCCAGGATTAAAAATAGGCTACAAAGAAAAGTTTGCTGCACTCCAATTATTTTGAGGAAATTTAACATCCATGAAGGGTATTGCCTTAAACAGCCCACAAGCCAAAGGCTCACGTCCTTCCCTGGCTGTCAGGAGGCAATTCACACAGTACAGACATTGCAGCATGGACGTCTTTGCTATGATTTCTAACATGGTGGGGGAAGGGAAATAAAACCCTCACTTCCATGGTGGCCATTTCTAGGGAAAGGTTTCAAAGCACTGGGGAAATAAAATTAAGGATTTAGCATAATAACTCTCCTGGTGGTTGTGAGCAGTTTGCTCTACAAAGGAGAAAACTATAAGGGAACACAGGTACACAAGTTCAAGGACTTATTTTGGGTTTATTCAAACTAAAATACCTAAACCCTAAGACAGACTTTCATTCAAAGTGCCAGGAAAGATGGAGAAATCCCCTCCACTTCCCCTTTCAATTGCTAGCACAATAGCTGGAGAAGCAATAGGAGCTCTTTCTGGTTCTACCTGTGCTGTCTGTGGGGGATCTCATGCACAGCCTAGAGAGTGACACAATTAACAGACTGATGGGGAGCCAAGTCGAGCTCCCCCACCAGCTGAACAAGAGCTCTAATTGTGCAAAAGACGGACGTAATTGATGTAGATGTCACCAATGATGGACATGCAACAATTAGATTTCTAGGCTCCATGAAGCAAGCTTATAAATAAGTGTTTATTGCACACCCTTGGTTAGATATTTCATCTTCAGAGAAGTTTAAATGGGGATGTATTCTTCTCACATGCATTTCATACAGTTTGACTCTAGGTGATTCTTCCCCACTACCCAAGTGTGCCATGTTGCTTCTCCAACTTGCTCAGTAACTTTTACAAGCAAGGGGAAAAACCCTTTCTCATTACTCACACTGAATCACCATTTAGTGCAAGATCCTTCACTCAAGAGTGTTAATAAGGTCCTCTGCACTGCATTTCCATGCCCCGGGGTAATCTATGTGCCACCATCTCTATATATACATTGCTATGTTTACTGGAAGTTAAGTGATAAGGGATCCCTAGAATCAATTGCAGCATCTATTCAATATTACCCTGGGGGAGGGAACTTTGAGAAAGTGGACAGTGCCAGCCATGGTTTGGAGAAGCACGTTATCGTTCGTAATGGTACATTCATAAATGACAGCTGCTTGGGTCTTGCACTGGGCCTCCTATCATTCACTCTGGTTAATTTTTATTCTGGTTTATTTTATGCTGGTATGATTTCAGACCCCTTCAGCTGCTTTCTCCAAGACATGTTTCCTAACTCTCTAGGTCACTGCCACCCTGCCTCAGGGCAGGGACTGATCCTAGACTGCTTCTCCTTGGCAGCAGAGACACTCGAAGATGTTGTTACTCTAAAATGTTTGGGAGTCTAGTGATGACAAGAACAGTACAGCAAAGTATAATGGATGGTGTCTTAGGGTTTGCTGTTAATTCAGGAAGGATTGTAGCCTGGTGATACAGAAGGTACCACAGCCAATAGCTGTGACATGAACTACCTTAATGGCCCTGCACAGCCCATTGCTTGGGACTCTCTGGTCTGAGGTCTAATTTTTCAATTTTCTATTTTATGTTCAAATATTCTATAGATTTGAATTTAAATCAGCAATGGACCATTGCAGAAGGAAAGCCAGATTTTGAAAGACTTTTTTTCCACAGCTTATGAGACATTAATAGAACACAGGGCCTTTCCTTTGTCTAATAACAAGATGCCTTCATGGTATTATATGAAGTCATACAATTTCCACAGCTCCACTGTTCATCTGGATATCATTTAGGAAGAAAATAAACGGCATTCACCCCTCTCCTGGCAGGACTTGGAGGTTTAATGGATTACACACGAGCTAACAGCAATGCACTGTCACTTTCTGCCTAAGGACATTAAGACATGATGTAAGGCCAACTGGTTTGTTGGTCCTTCCTGCATCCATCCAGGACACATCTCCTCTGCACAGGGAAAGCATTTCTCCTGTTGCATGTGCAATGGCAGGACTATTACTGACACTACTGGCGGCTAAGACAGAGATGACAGGACTGACCACAGCCACAGAAATTGGATGTTCTTGACCTCCAGCAGTGTGCACACTTGAAGACACTGCAGGTGGGAAGTTTGTAAGCTCAGAGTCTTGATCACTTTCGTTGGCAAAGAAACTGGGCAGTCATAGAATCATAGAATGGCTTGGATTGGAAGGGATCTTAAAGATCACCGAGCTCCTCCTGCCCTGTGGCTGTACCACTGGCAAGCTGCAGTGGGTGTATGGAACTAGCACACATGGTGACATCTACATCCACAGGCCTTAGTCCTGAGTTCAGTTCTAGCCCCAACCAGTTGGTCATCGGAACAGTCTGTTGGGCTCCACTGCAGAGTCACCCAAGTGGTGGTGTCTCACATCATTTTACATACTACAGGGTGCTCTACTGGCCCACCACTTGTTGCTTTAAAGTGGTGCAGGTCACCATCTTCTAGTAGTCATGAGGAAGGCTAGGAAGCTCTGTGACACCTCATATGGCACCAACAACTGACACTGTAAATCTCTGTTGGTTATAATGGACGTCTGGACACCAAGTTCATAGGCAGAGACCTAAATTTTGGTGTCTTAATTTAGAGCAAAATCATGTCCAAATGTCTTTCCACTGGAGACTGGATACAGGCCTTCTAGATATATGCCCTTTTACATCATGATGTAGGCTGTCCCTGGTTTTTGTTATGTAGGGAAGCAGGGGAACAGAGGAAGCAGGAGAACACTCACAACATTGTAATGTTGAACATCATCACTTAACTACTATAATAACAAAACACATCTCTTTTATCTTGAAAATGAGCACAGGATGACTTTGAAATGACTTTTTAAGTGCATTTCTTTGATAAAAGAATGTATTTGGGAACAGCAAGTTTTTAAAAAGAAAAGCAAACTCATCCAACTGAAGAAAAAAATACTCAATTCAGGCAAACCAGGGCACAGCTAGCTGGTATGCTCTGCTGTTAATATAAAGGGGGTGGAAGCAAACAGATTACACGCAGTTCAAAGAGGCAGTGTATCCCTGGCTTTGAAATTACCATTTCTGTTTCATCTTAGAACTCATTTTAATGAACTGGCAGGGAAGGGAAACAGAAAATTTCCATCCAAGGCTGCAGTGGTATATAGTATTCTCTAAAAAAATGCCGCTGCTTTTAGCTACTATAAAGGAAGGTGTCTGTAAAATCAGAAGAAAGAAGAAAGAAGGGTATTCATAGCTTTTGTATTTCAATATTTGTTCTTAGATGTGAGTGACAAATAGGCTGGGTTTGTTTTTCCTCGCAGCCTCTTTTCATCAGATGTCCTTAGGTGACATTTCACTTTATCTGGTAACAACTCGTTGGAGAGAAGAGAACGACCTTCATCATTTCTTTGCTGCTGCACAGAGCTCAAGAGAACGGCACATTACAGAGCTCTCTGAATAGCCTCTTGCATTTTGCCTGCACCTCTTGAGGATTTGAAATACCACAGCCAGATCCTATCATCTGTTGTTTTTAAATACCGCCTTCCAGTGCGAGACTGAAAGCTTTAATTTCCCATCAAGGATCCAAGATGTGCAATACGTGAATACGTTTCCAAGTTTCTCTGTATCCCCTGCCATTACATGCAGATAGGTGTTTCTCTTACTGCCATATGGGTTACAAAGCAGAAAGTCAATTCCTTCAAAATAACTGGCCCAAGTTATGACTCCTTTCACTGTCTCTGAGACTTCAGCTCTCTTCTCCACATCAGATTGAGTGAAAATTGGCTAAAGTGTTGGCTAAACGTAACAAGTGGCTGATGGACAGACGTGGAGATGGCCCAAGCCCAGGACAGAGCACATCCCTGCGAATAATGAGCACTGGCAGAACCAGTTCCTCAAAAATGAAGGACTGTCTTTGGGAGAGGCCACGCAGAAAGCCCAGAAAAATGCAGAATGCCTCCAAAATGCTGCTCCGTAAGGGACGTGGGGTCCTGCCAAGAACAGCATCCTTCCTGGAGGCATAGTGCTTGTGGGGTGGAGAGAAGTGCAGATTTTATCAGGTTTTCAAGAACTGTGGAGATGCGTCACTGAGGGACATGGTTAGTGGCCATGGTGGGGATGGGTTGATGGTTGGACTAGGCAATCTTAGAGGTCTTTTCCAACCTTAGTGATTCTGTGATTCTATGATGCAGCTAACAATACATGCACTGCTTCACCAACATCCCACCTTGCAAATAGAGTTGTTTTGGCTTCAGCAATTACCTGACAGTTCAACAAGACAAAAGGGAAAGGGGCAAAAAAGAAAGAAAACCAAGAAATTGGATTCAGGTGCAGCAGCTCCACAGTATGCCAGGGGTCACCCAGTGTCCCCCATGGCCAATAACACTGAATTTGTTCAACACACAGTTTAGTTACAGCCTCATGGTTGCAGGGAGGGTGGGAGGAAAGTGCTGCACCACAGTGTATTGGATTTTAAATGTCACTGCTGAGCTGCAGGGGGTTAGCACGAGGTTTATGACATGCTGAGGTGCTGAGGTGGTGGAGGCTCAAAGCCAAAATTATCTCTCCCATCTTGCAGCCCTGCAAGGCAAGCACCAAAAATGTTTGGAAGGAGATGCTAAGCCCCTCTGGTTATGCACGCTGAAGAGATACGATGCAGCTATTTGCAAGGAGTTGGCTGCTTTGCTGTTGTGCTCCTGCTATTCATTCCTCTCTGATAAAAGAACCCACTCAATCTGCCGGCTGAGGCTTTGATCAGTGGAGCCAGTGGAATAACGCACATTTTCTTTGGTCTATCACAAGGGGGGATGTGACCCAGAGAAACCAGGGATCGGATGAAGCAGAGATGAGAGAGCTGTGGTACGTCATGCAGAGAATATCCCTGGATTTCAACCAGAATGGGCATTGTCCAGTGCCTTGTCCAGGCTACTTTTAAATGATAAAAGATCTGCGGCTTTTTCCAAATGCTCTGGAAAGCCATTCTGCAGTGTGATCAATCTCATTAAATGAAAATATTTCCTGAGCTTTTGTTTAACTTTAATTTTGTTATTTGGCACGTAAGACTTTCAAAAGTTTGTATTTTATTCCACGCGCTTCACAGAATTGTAGAATCATTAAGGTTGGAAAAGACCACTAAGATCCTCAAGTCCAACCCCAACCCATTCTCCACTACGCCCACTGACCATGTCCTTCAGTGCCACATCTCTGTGGTCCTTGCACACTTCTGGGGATGGTGATTCCACCACTTCCCTGGGCACCCTGTGCCAGCGATGCAGGGAGGATCAGTATGAAGGATGAAGCACTGATTGTTTCTGGGGCGCGCACGTGTGTGTGGGAGGGCTGGGAGCAAACAGGATTGAAACATCAGTGTTGGATGCAACACTAGGTTTAGGAGAAAATGGATCATAACTGCAGGTATTATATGTGAATGAGTTCATTTTATGCAAAGATATGTCTACAATATGCTGGGTGTGACAGAAAGGAAGGGAATTCTGCTCTACAGCATTTGAGAGCCACTTGCTATCACAGCATGATCCTGCAGCTGTAGACTAAAATACAAATGCTCATGTTTTGTTGCTGTCATAACACAGGGGAAGAATATGAAACAACCTGCAACAGTTAAATTCCACTTTCAGTACTGTGAATGTAAAGTGACTCATCTGGAAGCACAACAGATGCAGAAAGCCCCTATCCACCAAGCAGGTCCCTGCACAGAGCTCGCTGCAGCTTCTTGGTTTACAGACCTGAAGGGGACAGGGAGACTTTTCTTTATTGCTCATTCAGGCAGATTCACATGAAATGGGTGGCTGGAAGGGAGGGCTCCTTGGTTTTATTTCCAGCTACTGCATGAGCAAGTGTCAGACTTCATCTCAAGCTGTCAATTAAATTACCTGGTTATTCAGAAAGCTTAACAGTAATACTGAAATGATATAATAATAACAATATTATTACTATTAATCTCCGTATGTGTTATTATGTACTGTACATAATAATTTAGAGGCAATCTTTTGTGCAGCCTCTGAATGAGCACTCCCTGTTCGCCTTCTGCACAGCTTTGCCTGGGGAGATGCTGTGTCACAGCAATGAGGGGGAGGAATCCTGAGGCTATTTCTCGTTACAGAAATCATTTCTGTTAGCACTTCACTGTTTAATCTAAGGAAGGGAGAAACAAAAGAGGAGTCTGAGCTCCAAAACACAGCTGGGTTCCTGTGGCATCAAGGTTTTCAAGCGTCAACTCCTCCAGAGTATCAAAAGGCATAGCTCCTTCTGTCCCCTTCTATTATAAAGTCATATGTCTTAATTTCCAGGAGTTGGACTCAATGATCCTTATGGGTCCCTTCCAACTCAAGATGTTCTATGATTCTATGACTAATTTAAATCTCTCTTGCTGAAGTTGAAGCTGGTACATTTTAGTCTGTCTTCCCTGCAACTAGCTCAGTAACAAAGCTGGGCTGACACGTGACCATTTAATTAATTCATAGGATCTCGTTTGTACCTCTGAGCGATACCTTGGGGCTGGGGAAATGTGGCACTGTATTTCACCTACCGGTTTAATAGTATCCGTACAGGACCTCAAGAATCTGCTGCAGGACCGTGAGATTTCAGTGAACTCTTAGATAAAGAGCTGAGGAAGGCAGCTGCGATAATTTCCACTTGCTACCATTACCATATTAGTAGCAGAGAAGTTAAAAAGCATATCCTGATCTCCCCAAATTAATGCCTCACAGCTCTCATGATGTACAAATACACAGCAATAGCAAGCTGGAATCTATATCCTAAAGGGAACTCAGACTGAAGAGATAAAATATCCCCAGAATAAAATCAGGCGAGGAGAGGAAAGAGCATCCAGAGAGGGAAATGACTTTTTCAAGGTCATACAACAGATAAGCAGTAGGTCTGGGAGTAACCCAGGGCTCTCAGACCCTGACCCAGTGTGCTAACCTTCAACTGTGCCACCTCTGTCTTTCAGCTGAATAACTCCCAACAGAAAGAGAAGGAGAAATGATTGGGCTGTAAAAGCTTTTTCTTGCCAATTTTGTCATTGAGTTTTGTGCCAGCATCTGCCAAAATGGCTTGTGATGCAGGCCTGTTTTTAAAAGCATGACCCACCGGTTTGGGATTAAATCCAGACAGGAAAAAATGAAAGTTAACTATCAGCTGAAACTTCTTTCTGGGAAGACCCACTGCAATGCAGAAAAATTTGCTAGAGAAGTACCAGGACTTCTTTTTTTAAGGTATTTTGAACCAGACTGAAAACTACAACTATTACTACTACTAACAACTGCAGGAAATGATTCTGTGAAAAGATTGGCTTTCATTTGCCTCCAATAATCCATGGCGCAAAAGCCTTGACCTTCGTTAGCAGTATGTGATAGGATAAAAAAAATCAGTAATGTGTTATTTCGTTGAGTGATTACCAGAAAGTATCACAGGAAAAAGACACAGTGGCAGTAAAGGACTTATAATCATCAAATCATAGAATCGTTTGAGTTGGAAGGGACACTTAAAGGTCATCTAGTCCAACTTGCCTGCAATGAGCACGATTATTCAGTGAGATTTCGTTACTGTAATGGGGAGAGACAAGCTACTTTGGATCAACTCATTCTTAATCTGGGAGAAAGGCTGATAGAGGGTTTTTTTTTACAATGATTGCATCCGGATACTTTGCTGATAAGGGTGTAAAATACAGTATGTAGTTGTATGAATCACCTTGCTGTTGTCCCATTCTTGGGTTTTCATCTGCGTGTGGATAAGCTCATATGATGGCTCCATGGCATCTATGTCTGGCTTGGGGTATCCAGGGATGACGTTGTGTAGCTGGAACCCAAAGGTGAGTAGCCAGCTGTTGACATCTGGAAAGGAAGAGAAGCACAAATTAGATTATCTGATCTCTCAAGAAGGGTTGCCCAGGAAAATGACACAAATGAGGACCCTGGCACCTGGCACTGCAGCAGTCCAGCCAGAATGATGGGTGTCTACTTTATGTAACAGCTGTAAGCTGTTGTCCTGCACAAAAGGGATCACTGGCACTAAAGGGGATATGATGGAAAATCAAGTGATATGGGACACTGAGGATTAGAATAATGGAAACATAGAATCATTAAGATTGGAAAAGCCCTCTAAGATCATCTAGTCCAGCCGTCGACCCACTCCCACTATGCCCACTAAACCATGCCCGCATCTCCACATTTCTTGAACACCTCCAGGGATGGTGACTCCACCACCTCCCTGGGCAGCTCGTTCCAATGCATCCCCACTCATTCTGAGAAGAAATGTTTCCTGTTATCCAACTTGAATATACTCCTTAGAGGTGGAGCGTATTTACTTGACAGGAGACTACAGAATCTTCCCTGACTTTCAGTTGCACAGCTATTAGGAATAGCAGCTTGATGTTGACCTGCTGGAGGAAATAACGATGAGGCTGGCTACCTCCTTGATCTGCTTGTGATAAGCACTGCTTCCCCCTTAACTTCAGAGCATTTAATGATCTCACCTTGTTTGCCTTCACTGGACTCTAGAGAAGGACACACCTGCTACAATCCCCAAGCAAGATGGTGTGCATTTGGCACGCAAATAGCAATTGCAAGAAGAAGAGAAGTATGAAGGTAAAGTTTAATATCAGCTCCCAGGGGTCTTACATGTTTTGTGTGTTATTGGGATGATGTTAGTGATTGCTCTGTTCCAAGCTGGAGTGCAAGGGGCTTGTTTTTCATTTTGCTAAGCTGAATAAACATTGCTGAAAAGAGTCTGTAAAAGGCATCAAATTAAAGAATCAAATATGCATCTTTGAATATTTTTTCTTTGTGCCCCCTGAGCCTCAATGAATGTTTTGAAGAGCTGGTCGGAAAAGAAATTATGGATGCAAATGGCAAATAAGGCACTTCCAGATGACTGGAGAACCAGGAGCCAAACAATCACACTATCTGTTGCTTGTTTTCTTACAGGCCAAAATGTTGGGGTTGGGCAGATGTCCAAAAAGCCCTTGCAACAATCCGTGTGGAAGGAGGAGGACCTCTGTAATAAAAACACTTCTGTTCACTCTCGGTACAGATTGTTTTTGGAGTGTCTTTGAAACAGAGAGGTTAGGGGGAGGGAAAGAAATTAAAGGCTCGTTTGATTATTTTTTTGCTTAGCACTAAGCCAGCCTGCTTCCAACCCCTTCTCATGTGAAACGAAGACCTTTGATGTCCATATTGCAGACCAGGTGGTCAGGAGAACACAGTAAAACTGTGAAGGTCGGCACTGGTGCAGGAATCATTTTCCAAGCACCTCACAAATGTTAAAAAGGACACAGAACAGGGATGCTGAGCAGCAGAAAAAGTATATAGCATGTCTGGAAGGGCCCAAGATGGGCCTTTTTTTGATACTGCTCAGAAAGCTGACTTTCAAAACATTTGCAAACAGGAGCTTGTTCTTTTTGGGAAGAGGTGTTGGAATGCCCAGAACTAAAATAAAAACCAAAACAAAAAACCCACCATAGCAGGAAGGTGTGGAGCTGAGAAAACAGAGGGGAAAATATTAATTTGCCAAGAAGCAGTGACAACTTTTTTGACAGAAAAGTACATTTCACATCACATAGTATTTTTCAGCTACAGTAACCCTGCCAACACATTTCACAGTAAATTCATTTGAGGGCAAAGAAAAAGAGTGCTTAATGCAGACACAAGTAATGGAAATGTCAGTTCAATCCATCAGGATTGCTGAAACTGGCAGTAAAGCTCTGTGCCATGAAGTGTACAATCGCTGAAATACTCATGTTTAACAATGGGCCTCTCCAAACGTAAATACCTGCTTCTCCTGCTCTCCCCTCCACGTGTCTCCCATTTGTACCCACGGGCTCAGAAACCTCACGTTCGGAGAGCAAAGCATGTGGTGTTTGGCTGTGTCCTGGGAGCTGAGCTTCACTAAGGACAACAGGACAGAGAGTGTTTCTCCGTGCCCCAGTCAGGTGTGACCATGATGACAAGGACACCACCACTGTGCCTCACGAGGTGAGGCCCCACCTCGGGTACTGTGTTCAGTTTTGGGCGGATCAGTACAGAAAGGACATGGAGGTGCTGGAGCAGGTCCAAAGAAGGGCAACAAGGCTGGGGAAGGGCTTGCAGAATATGCCCTACGAGGAGAAACTAAAGGAACTGGGTCTGTTTAGTCTGGGGAAGAGGAGGCTGAGGGGAGACCTCATTGCTCTCTTCAGATACCTGAAAGGTGATTGCAGTGAGAGCGGGGCTGGTCTCTTCTCACTGGTTGTCACCAGTGACAGGACAAGGGAAAATGGCCTCAAGTTGCACCAGGGGAGGTTTAGGTTGGATATCAGGAAGAAGGGGTTGTTAAGCACTGGAATAGGCTCCCCAGGGAGGTGGTTGAGTCACCATCCCTGAATGTGTTTAAAAACTGTTTGGATGTGGTGCCTGGGGACATGATTTAGTGGTGGGTTGTTAGAGTAGTATGGTTAGGTAGCGGTTGGACTTGATGATCTTGAAGGTCCTTTCCAACCTGAGCAATTCTATGATTCTATGATTTTATGGTTGCTGCTCCCATCCATTGGGAGCCTGAGAGCTTCAGAAGAAAGAGTAATTAATGTTGGAAGGATCAAGAAGATCATCCAGGCCAGCCATAAAAGAAGTGGCAGACAGCAGCCAAGCACCATGGCGCTCATCCCAGATCTTGACCTGTTTCTTCCATGCTCATGAAGGAGGAGAAGCTTAAAACATGTATTTGGGCTCTGAAATCCTTAAAGACTAAATAAAGAACTTTTAAGACAATGGAAAAACTTATTTGGTGAGTCTGAAGTATTAACGTATTGGATTTGGGCGTCTTGCTGTTATCATCAGAGCTGGGTGGGAAACTGCCTGTTCCAAGAGAGCATCTAAAATTTTGTCCTGTCTGCACTAGAGCAGGAAAATAAAATATGTCATGAAGTGACTGTCCAAATACTAGATTAGTTCAAGATGAGGATTTCATATTAAGACCTTTCATTTGGATTTTGTCTCCTTTTTCTGTTCTGTTTTCCTATACCAAGTTTGTTTGAAAAGGTTGAAAATCAAAATGGAATTTTCCTTTCAGATTATTTTGGAATTTGTCATTGAGACAATTTCAAGAGCTGTTAGAAACATTTCTGCTGAGAAATCTCTCAAGCTCAACCCTCTCTCATCAACAAATTCCATTTTGACAAACGAGCTTTTTCTTGATAGGAAAAAATATTTCAAAGTTTAATTATGCCAGATTCAATTACCAGAGTGTGGCCAACACACAGCATTTTAGTCTGCATCTTTTGGCATATTTTACTTTCCTCATGGCATCATCTTCCTAGCTCTGGAGGAAACAGCATTTCCTTTAAAAAAAATAACAATCTAATCCTTATGATTATTGCAGAAGAACCTAAAAGCACAGACGCTAATGGTCGGAAAAACAAGCTGAATAAAACAACACAGGATTTTTATTTTGTAATATTTTTTTTGCTATTAAGCTGATATCATAACTTAGGGAAATGCAAATATTGCTGTTGCATATGGAAGAGTTGTGATAGACGCAGCAGGATCATTTAAAAATTAACTGTCTCTCCTTAAGAACTATGCACATTTGATTTATGACTGTCACCTGGTTTTCCAATGGGGAATGTACATAAAAAAAGTCCCAACAAAATAGTTTTCTAAAACATTACTGCAGTGTTGCAGAAAGTATGAGTATAGGATGGACATTTAACCTACAGAATGATTTTCTGTATTAAAAACATACATAGAGTTCATATTTGTGCCATTTTATGAAGTCCCCGGGGAAGCTCAGAGGTTATGTCAAGCTCTTGGGTTGGCATGCCCTAAGATCTGGCCTTAAAGTCTAAAGCACTCGTTTTTTATTGACTTTTAACAGAAACTGTTAATTCCATGGGGCAGATTAACTTTGAACTACATGGTTATGGTTGTGTGTTCTGAAATGGATGATTATAAAAAAAGGTTTAAGTCGTTGTTGCCATTCTGCTAAAACAAATCTGCATGCCATTTGTTTAGTTGCGAATAAATCTCTAGACAAAACTGTAAACAGAGCCACCTCTCTACAAAGAGTAAGGTTATGAGGATATTAATTGGAAGCTAAACTTGGGATATCTGAGGGAACAAACAACTGGAAGCAATGTAAAGATACTAAACACCAAGGAAGAGAAAAGGAAACAGATTTGGGAATTACAATCTCTGTTTACGCTAATGAATTAAACATGCCCTCAACTACTCTCTGACAAAGGGGTCAACTGGCAAAGAAAAGCTTGTGTCCATTATACTGAACACTGGAAAACCTCACGGTGACAGGGATACCAAGAGAGAATCCTATTCACCGATGGTGAGCTGGAGACTGGTTTGTGATTATGTTAATTAATTTAAATGTCTTACCTGTCATGTAGCATTTGATATCCTGAGAGTTGCTAATGGGATTATTGTTTTTGAACATATACAGGTTGAAAGGCATGATGTTATTGCTACTCAGGTGCTTCCACATATCATGGTCTGGACTTGTCCACCGACCTGCTAGCACATCATAGTCTCTCCGTCCCATGTGGATGAGCTTTGTGAGGGGATCATACAGTCCTCCATGGTAGCCGATGATGATCTGGAAGTTGGGATTGGTGTCCATATAGATCTCCCCATATGCTGTGTATAGTATCTGCTTAATCATTAATCCAGTCCCGCTGAAGACAGCCAGAGGAGTGCCAATGTTATCACAGGCTATGTAAAATTCATCGCCACTGCTGAGCTCCATTGCAAAGAGGTGGCCTTGGAGATCATAATACAGGGAGGTGATCTCTGAGCTCGAGTGGTTGTACAGATGGGTGACCTTGGTTGGGCTGGTCAGGTCTGCATAGAAGAACTGCAAGTGATGGCCATGGCTGGTTTTGCTAGAGACTCTCCTTCCTAGGCCGTCGTAGCGGTACTTGACGCTCCAGCCACTGGCTTTGTTGTAGGCTTTGATGAGCAGACCAGCTGAATTGTACTCAAAAATGTCATTGCCTCTTTGCTTCAGGAAGCCATCTTCATCCATTTTGTACTGCACATCCCCCAGTCTAGTAATCCTATCCCTGAGGTCGTATCTGAGGGGAGTAAGACGGGCACTATTCCCCGGACTCAACAAATGGAGGTTTCCATTTAGGTCATAGCTGTAACGCCAGAGTGGTTTGTCATTGATAGACACGGTCTGCAACTGGCCATCAGCATCATACTCATATGAGTACCTTGTTGTGTTTGCATAAGGTCCAACCTTTAGCTCTTTCTTAACAACTCTCCCCATGTTGTCATACTGCACAGTCATCCAGTACATGAGTGACCGGAATATTTCGTACTGGACCTCCTTCATTCTGCCATAGGCATCAAAATGTTTAGTGTGAGTCATGACAGCAGTGGTGATAATCTGGTTGATATCGTAGTAAATGACTCCAAATTTACCAAATTGCTCAGTTTTGCCCGACACATCATCATACCTGTAGAGATCGATGGGTAAAGGTGTCTCATTGATGACTGCTTGCATGCTGGTCACCCTAAAACTGTTGTCATAATTATAGTCAAAACGTGCATTCACCATGCCTTCCTCAGTGAAGCGGAAAATCTGCCGATCAATGAGGGGTCCTATCTGCCTGTATCTGATGGTACATGTGAACCCTTCATTCTGCAAGTTTATTGTCTTCAGCATGCCAGCAGTTTCATCATAGGTGAAACTGATCTTTGTGGTGTCGTAGAGCATCTCAGCTAACTTGGACAACTTTCCATACTTGTAGATGACACGTCTCCCTGTCCCCAAGTACAATGTGTGGAGGAGCTGCTCATCCTCTGTGAAATCCTGAATTACTGAGGCGTTGCCTTCTGGGGGTCGGTAGATGTTCCTGTAGTAACCGATGGAACGGATGGTTTCTAAAGTCTGCCGGGCAACGTTGGGCATGGTCACCGATGACAGACGGTCATTCTTATCAAACTCAAAGATGTACTGTCTCTGGCTGTGAAGGAGCAGCACCATGGACTAGGCGGGAAGGAGAAAGGAATAGATTACAATGCTGGTTTTCAGGCAAAATCGTTCTCAATTCTAAACAAATCTGCAAAATTCTCCAATTCAGAGAATAGGGCAAGTGAAATAAATCCATGCACCCATAGGATGAAACAGTATGTGACAGTATGCAGCTGTATGGCCCATCACGTAACCCCAAGCAGAAGTGATCTGGAGGCAGAAGCAGCTATTGCAGTGAGGAAGAGCTAAGTTTAGAATGCTCATCTGTTCAAATCAATACCATGTCGCTGTCTCTACTCAAGTTCTCCACATCAATTGCTTTTCCAAACCAAATAAATAAAACTGGTAGAGAGACTCAAACAATGCTTGAAGAAGTACCCTCCTGACATCTTCCAATGGCCAAATAACTCATTGTGTCTGCATATCCGTGGCATGGGGGTTGGAACCTGATGATCCCTGGGGTCCCTTCCAACCCAAGCCATTCTATGATTCTATGATCCTATGATATTCTATTACTCACTTACCAAACTTCTGCTGCCATGCTTATTTCTCAGGTCTTTTTTCTTTTTTTTTTGCATGGAACAACCTACATGGATTGTATAACACAAGGTGCAAATCAACACTTTCTGCTTTTTAAAAGCTACGTTACTGTAGTTTCCTTACACTGATGTAGGGATAAGCTCTACACAAAACTCATGGATAAAAATATCAGCCCCAGCTATGCAGCAAGTGGATCTATGGGACACTGAATAATGGAACAGTGAATAATAATACCAAAAGAAATTAAGTCCCATGTCAATCTACAAGCGCAGACAACAGAAAACCCTGCAAAGTGTTTACAGCGGTCTGGCTGAATTTGTGCCTGGTGCTTTTTATAACATGTACTTCTCATGGAGCAGGAATGGGCTACCCAAAGAACTGAGAAGGTCAGACTGTGTGAGTTGTTTTCACATGGAAAATCCTACTGGAAGTCCCTACTGTTTACTCCTCTGAATTCACCTGGAGATATTTCATATTACAGTTAGCTCAGAAAAAGAATGCTTTGCCTAAAACTCAAATGCCAAAGCTCTACAGGATTTACAGGATTAAGACATGCTCTCAGTGTGACTGGGAAAGAATACTGTCCTCAGGGGTATTTTTCATGCTATTTTCAACTGATCTTTGGTAGTTTGCTACTGAAGTTCCTACATGTGTCTTAGAACAGGCAGAATACACAGAATGGTATTGTACCATAAGGACCAGTAATTAGCTGATGTGAAGTAGCGTGGCTGAAATCAAAGGACTAAAGCCCATTTCCACCAAATGCACCACCAGTGAGGAGTAAGAGGACTCTCACTTTCTCCAGGTAAGTGTAGCTCCATGATTTGCCATCAGCAAAGATCCTGGATGTAATTCTGCCAGACTGATCGTACTCCATCCTTTCTGACATTGTGCCCCTCTGAATGCCTGCAATGTGTCCTCCAGGGGAATAGGTCACATTGACCCCGTTGAGTCTGCTGCTGGGTGACCAGAGGCTGGGCCTCCCGGCCTGGTCATAGAGGATGCGGAGCGTGAACTTGCGGTGGTCATCATAGATTTTCTCTGTTCTTGTCACACGATCGAAGTCGAGGGACAGCAGGTTTCTGTTGTGAACCTACAGGAGGGAGACAGAGAATTAGGAAGCTGGAAATTCAGTTGCAAAGACTGCTCTTGTTTCACCAAACACCTCTTTAGATCACACTGTAGGCTATCCAGGTGTCCATTGCCTCTGGATAAGATTTTCAAGACCAAGTGCTGGCGTAACAATTCTTGACTTTAGTGAGGACAGAAGCAAAAAAACAGTAGATACTTCTGAAACATCACCACAGTGGAGGAATATTGCCCATATCCCAAACCTAGGCTTAGGAGTGATACAGCAGATGTCGCATAGACCTACAGAAGATATAATGATAAATTGTTGCAAGGAATATTTGCAAAATAGTCTGCTCATTAAATCATAGAATCATAGAATCATCAAGGTTGGAAAAGACCTCCAAGATCATCCATTCCAGCCATAAACCTATCACCAATACTTCCCCACTAAACCATGCCCTTAGTACCACAGTCTGGGATTATACAGATTTTACTTTCATGGACATAAAAAATTAATAGAAAAAGTGAATGTTGTGTCAACGCGGTTGAAAGTTGAGCTTTTCTCTGAGTTCACTGCATGCATTGGAGGTGAAGCCTTCCACCTGAGATGAAATATGGAGGCTTTGAGCACGGCAGATGTTACACAGAGCAGCGATAGCTGTAGCTTCAGTTTCATTGTCCCGGGGTTATCCTGTGTTGCATAATTACACTTCTGTTACCTCCACTGCCTGTGCATTTCCAAAGATCAAAGGTATCTACTTCAAAGGTAGGAGAAGGAATACATTTTGATTCAGGGATTGTAGTGCACAGCATCACAAAAAGGACCTGATAATACAACTCATGTTTAGCTGCATGTGCAAGATTTATAAAACCACACCACCACAGCAGTAGAATATTGCACAAGGATGAAAACCCCACGTTCCCAGTATGAGCTTGCCAGTGAAGACTGCTGCTTCTCCATAGCACCACTTTTGAACCTTTTTCAGCTGGTGAACCTCTTTTTTTCCAGAAAGGTGCAGATTTTTCTTGGGTGAATTGCAAATTCCAACAGCTGATTTTTTTTTTTTCTGTTTCCTTCAGCTGTTGAAAATAAATCAGAGTTTTTAGGTCGCTTCAGGGTGTTCAGGCTGCAAGTGAAAATAGCCTTATCCTGCTCTGGGTAAAACCAACACTCCTGACCCCAGCATGGCCCTCAGCCCTGGTGCAGCTTTGATCTTGGCTATTACCTTAGGGTATATTGAATTCCCACTATACTTTGAGGGATGTGGGAGTATCTGAGAGCTCAGCAGGTACAGAAAGGATGTGGTAGAGACCATGGAGAAGTGGTATGCTGAATTCCATGTGAGACTTGGAGGAATGGGAGAGGGAAAGGCAGGAGCACTGCTGTGCTTTCAGTGCTGAAACCCGAGGAATGGGCACACTGCAAAGTCAGATGTCAAAAGGAGTCTTAGGAGTGGAGGATGGAAAAGGCAAAACCATGGATGAGGCCAACTGAGGCAGAAGACATCTGTGCTGTAACACAGATTAAGAGCAATAGAACAGTGGAACGCCTTGAGAAAAGAGAGAATGTGGAAAGATAGATAATGCTCCAATTAAACGTGTTGCAGTATTTAAAACAGAATGCAAATGGCAGCGGGAGAAAGGAAATCAGCCAAAAGCCCATTCTAAGAGGCAAGCTGGGAAATAATTAAAAAGGTATCAAAACTCTAAGTACAGGTTCACATGTGTAAGCAATGGAGCAATTTGCTATCTCATAGGTGCTTGCTGCTGTACATACAGAAACAGAAGTGGCAATTGCTTGCAAAAAAAAAAGAAAAGAAAAGCAGGAAGGAATAACATCTCTGCCTTCCATCTATTCACGGAACAGCTCCAGCCCAGCATCTGCAGCTCCTTCTGCTCCTGTTCTCTGCCAAGGGAGCTGGAAAGATCTCTTGCAGGGCTGGGACAGCGATCTGGGTGGGAATTGGCCTCCCTGATCCGTTTGCCAGCAGCAGCGTCATGCACTGACTGGAAACACCAAGTAACAGTGGTCCTGTGTGGAGCCCAGAGTTGGACTCAGTGATCCTTACAGGTCCCTTCCAACTCAGGATATCCTACGACTCAATGTTAACAGGCCCAAGGGTAGCTCTTAAAGTCAGTTCAAACCTCTGTATCCCATTACAGGTGCTGTAAGTCATCCCACCCTCCCTACTCTCTGGCAAGGGATTTCTGCAGGGCTAGTTGGAACCAGTCTCCTTTTTCATGATTTTTTTTATGATTTATTTTCTCCTGCTCTCCCAACACAACTTTTCCACTGCAGTGCCAACAGCCACCCCTCAGGGTGATGGGCAAAGTGAACCTGACACTGCCAGATAGCCTCTGAGCAGGGGCTAAATCTTTTCATCCTTGTTCAAGGGCATGCCTTAAACAGAAGCAAATTTCCTGCAGGAGCTCTGACAAGGCTGCAGGCTTCAGTCCAACGAGTGTGTTTTATGGTGAGCAGCTAAATAAGGTGCCATCCTACAGCCCACAGTCCTCATCTTGGCAAGAGCTCTGAAAAGCTTTTGCAAGAAGCTGTTGCCCCTTCAGAGCATTTGACAAAGCCTGCGATCAGCACAAGACTGAGGGAGAGTAAATATTAACCCATAGTGCACTTGACCTCCCTCTGCAGTGGGTAACCCCAAACTTACATTCTACAGCACTTCCATTTGATCCCTTAGTTTGCTCTGGAAAAACAGGAACACAAACGTGCCAACATCTCTGATCTCTCCAATGTTTCCTATGGAGCTCCTTCAGTTTAAATTATAATTAAACAGCATGCATTGATCTCCCTGAGGGTGCAAGAGCACAACAAGGGAAGATTTCTCACAAAAAGGCAGCGACAACCGTCAGCAGAAGAGCGCAAACAATACTTCAGCAATGAGAACTCCAGGAGCCAACAACATCCACGTGATAAATGGTTGCCTACAAAGCAATTTCCTCAGAGAACTGGTATAAAATTATTGGGGTGGCCACATCTGAGCCTCAGCTCCTTGCAGAAGTTCTGGAGATGATGCAGGACTGTCCTCATTAGTGGACACACCAGTACAGTTGGTGGCTTATCCGAAGAGACCTCTCTGGTCACACTGGTTCTGGTGAGTCTTTGGGACACACGGTCGTGGTGCCACTGTTGACTTGGTCTTGGGAAAAAGGAATTGAACTGCAATGCAATGATTAAATAACCAAGAAAGCTGAGGCAGCAGCTCTGTCTCTGTTTGCTGTCCTGTTTGTTTCATTGCCAGAGATTGTTCTACATCCTTCCTTATTGAAAAATTCATGTTTGTTAAAAAAAAAAGCAAAAGGAAAGAAGGAGCTGTGTTCCTCAGAGTGGTTTATCTAATGCTCACTGCAGATGGGGTCTGTGCTGCTGTTGGCCAAGGAAGGATTGAATTGGTGGCCAGACAATTAGCAGATACCTTGCTGCTGTATGGGGGATCAGAGAATTGCAGTTTTTCATAGAGGATGAGGGATCTGAGAAGGGAAAAGGGCTGCTTTGATACATTTGTGCTGCTTTCATAGAATCATAGAATCACTAAGGTTGGAGAAGACCACTAAGATCATCCAGTCCAACCTTCAACCCATCCCCACCAAGGCCAGCAAACCATGTCCTTCACTGCCACATCTACTCTTTTCTTGAACACCACCAGGGACGGTGACTCCACCACTTCCCTGGGCAGCCTGTGCCAGTGCCTGACCACTCTTTCTGAAAATTTTTCTCCTAACATCCAACCTGAAACTGCTGCCTGGCCAAGTGCAGCATCACATCAGCGCTGCTGGGAGTGGGGAAAAGGCATCAAGGCTGTTCTCTTCACTTCATCCATGAAGGAGTCCCTGCCTTGTGCCTTATTCTTGCCATGAAAAACACCTGCACTACATTATTTCCTAGGGTGGTTTGAGGAGGCAGCTGAGAAATTGGGCTTGTTGTGCCAGGAGCTGTTTGAGCTCATGGCAATGTGCCATCCATCCCCTGCGAACATGACAGGAAGGGTCACAACTCATAAAGCACGGATGTGTGCGATGGCAGCTGAGAGGATGCTGGTTGCAGGGGAACTTCACCCTTCAGGCTGGATATCAGGAAAAGGTTCTTCACCGAGAGGGTGGTGGGCATGGAATAGGCTGCCCAGGCAAGTGGGCATGGCCCTGAGCTGCTGGAGCTCAAGGAGAACCTGGACAACGCTCTCAGACACATGGTCTGATTTTTGGGTAGTCATGTGTAGAGCCAGGAGTTGGACATGATGATCCTTATGGGTCCTTTCCAACTTGGGATATTCCATGATTCTGTGATTTTGCAGGGGCCAGGTGCTGCTCTTCCCATCTCAGAGACCTCCTGGGGAGATGCGGGGCTGCAGCTTTGCTGGGTGAGCTCCTTCCCCATGGAGCACCATGGCTTCGCTGCTGTCTTATGGGAGCAGTGGGGTGAAGGAAAGTGGTGATTTACTCACACATGGCAGAAAACGCTCAAGTTTCCCCAGACGAACAAAAACATGTTGAACTGAACTTTGCTAAGCTTCCCCCTTGCCAGAGAAAGCAGCAATTACTGGCGCGAGGGGAGAGGAGAACGTGACATGGAATATGTTAAATGCCGGGCAGTCCCTGGGGAAGCAATTAGCACCTTGTAGGTTTATGGCTTAGGGGTGCAGATGCTGCCATGCAGGTACAGACAGTCTGCTTAAAACTCCTCTTCATCCTCAGATGCTTTGAACCCCTGAACAGAGCCGTAACTGAATCCTTCCATGATGTAAGGTGCTCTTCTGCTTCGCTAGGAGCGGGGACAGCCCCCAGTAGGCTCAAAATGTGAATAAATGCTGGCAGATTTATAGGGACCCAAGTAAGCGGCCTGAAAATTCATTCTGCAAGTGCTTTTCCAAATGCAGCGCAATATAAAACAAAGACACATTCTGCTTTTGCATCTGAAGTGAAGATTTTGGAAGATAAAACTGACACGGGCAGCTGAGCTGCTGTGAAATGAAGGGGAACTGCTTTGAACACCAAATAGCTGCAGCACAGCTGCAGATTGGAGAAGTCTCCTTCCAGAGACAGACTTGTCTGGTAATTGTGTTGGTTATTAAAATAAAGTTATATATATGTACGTAAAACAAAAAAACCCATCCCAACCCAAACAAGAAGATTGATGCCAAATGAACTGCAGACATACAGTAGTTTCCAGTGATGGAGCAGGTGCCAGCTTTCCCTCCTGTTTGCAAAGCTATTCTCCTGATAACAAAAAGGAGTGAGTGTGTGAGGCTGTAGATGCAAAGGGAAAAGAGCAGAGCCCGGGCTGGGGAGGGTAAAGAGCAGCACTTGACAAGTGCGAGTGAAAAATCACGCCGAGGTGGCAGGGGTCACGCAGCAGGGAACAGGGGGAGGTGCAGAGCAAGGACTGGGAAATGTATATTCTGAAAGCAGAGCATGAATATTTAGTGCAAAGCTTGAGTGTGAATAAACAGCTGCAGTCTACTGGCAGCAGGAGCATTGCACAGCACTAAACCTGAATTTGCCAGGTACTGAGCAGTTCCCCAGGAATAAGCCCATGACTTGGAATGGGCTGCCCAGGGAGGTGCTGCAGTCACTGTCCTTGGAGGTGTTCAAGAACCGTGGGGATGTGGCACTAACAGGACATGGTCAGTGGGCATGGTGAGGGTGGGTTGGACTTGGGAATCTTAGAGCTCTTTTCCAACCTTAATGATTCCATGATTCTATGACTCTGAGAGCACCACTGGGCTGCAGTTATTGATAACACTTCAGGGAACAACAGCAATTGCAACCTGAGCCTCTGTCTTCAGGAGGTTCAACAGATGAGCAAGTTTTGGGAATCTCATGATTTTTCTGAGGCAGCACAGTGAACGATACTGCTTACAAAGCTTTCAGTGCTCAGGTCTATGTTACTGCCTGTAGTACAGGTTGAAAAGCATTCTGGTATCTAAAGGGAGCTTATAACGAAGAGGAAGACTGACTTTTTACACGGTCTGTTAGTGATAGGACAAGGAGGAATGGCCTTAAAGGGGGGAGAGTTAAATTAGATGTTAGGAAGAAATTCTTTATTCAGAGGGTGGTGAGGCCCTAGCACAGGCTGCCCAGAGGAGCTGTGGGTGCCCCATCCCTGGAGGTGCTCAAGGCCAGACTGGATGGAGCCCTGGGCAGCGTGAGCTGCTGGGAGATGTCCCTGTCCATGTCAGGAGCTGGAACTGGAGAGGCTTTAAGGTCCCCTCCAATGCAAACCGTTCTACGATTCTTTGAAAATACTTGCACTAATTGGTGCAGTATTTAATGGCTATGACTGTTTCTTGCATGCTTGAACAGCCTGACGTGATGGTTGAATCTGGAGTGTCCGACAGGAGGCGATGCATTCTCAGTGATGCAGAGGTCTCACAGGGAAACCACAAGTACTGTCTGTGACGGTTAAGAGAATGTCAGCACATAAGGAGACATAAGGATATATTCAGGCCGTAAAGGCTGCATCACTGAGGATGAACAGTTATTCCTCTGTCCTGCAGCCACATCCCTATTGCAGACACCAGACATCAGCCCTGTCCCTTTTTGTCACGCAGCTGGAGACTGATGAGATGGGAAGTGGAGCCCAGCACTCCTCACACTCACCCTCAGGCGACGTCCAAAGACGGTGACCTGCCCCCGTGCTTGCTCCTTCCTCTGCCTCCACTCCACGAGATTGAGGCCGTTGTCGATGGGCAGGGTGACGTTCCTCTTGCCCACGGTGGGGTTGACGGTGCCAGCCAGCAGATGTGGCTCAGTCTGCAGGGCCACCTCCATGCCATTGGCCAGCATCAGTCTGAGAGAGCCGTCAGCACCGATGTAGTAGCTGTTTCGGACTTGGTCTGAAGACAGAAAAAGGGATCTTTTAAAATGGCTGCCCAGCGATACAGCCCCTGCCTTTCTCTTCCTTACTCTTCCAGGCTTCTCTAACATTGCTGCTGGTTGTAACCGAATGCACCGGCCCTCACTGGGGAGGTGATCATCCCTCTGTACTCAGCCCTGGTGAGGTTGCACCTCAAGCACTGTGTTCAGTTTGGGGTCCCTCACTATCAGAAAGACATTGAGGCTCTGGATTGTGTCAAGAAAAAATTTCTTCACAGGAAGAGTGGTGACGCATTGGAACGGGCTGGCAAGGGAGGTGGTGGAGTCATCGTCCCTGGAAGTGTTCTAGAAAAGGGTGGATGTGGCACTGAGGGACATGGCTTAACGGCCTTGGTGGGGATGGGTTGATGGTTGGACTAGATCATCTTAGTGGTCATTTCCAACCTTATTGATTCTATGTTTCTACTCCATGGTTCACCTGTCCTACTCACAAATTGGTTGTTTCACCAGTGAAAAAAGAGATGGACAATCTCTTTCTAATTCTGACAATATTCTGCACCTCCAAGTCTTGCAAAAAATCTTAGAATACCCCAGCAAAGGACACGGGTTCAAACCTCTACCTCTAGGCTAGCTTAAAGACCACTGATAAAACACTGGGTGGTGAGATATTTGTTTTAAACCACAGTCCCAGTGAAAACTGTCCATGTTTTTGTATCCCAAAGGTCCCAATTTCACTACAGTATATGAAAAAGTGGGGCCACCCACTTTTCTCAGCTTATTCACTACCTCGCGAGTGACAGGAAATTGCACAGCGAGCTAATGCCAACCAGCTCCCCCAGCAACAGCCAAACCCTTCCACTTGGGAATGCTTTCAGGAGTCAACCAAAGACCTCGTGTTTGGAGAGAAAGCAGAAGCACTAAGCTCCCATACATCTGGCCTCAGCTAGCTCCTGAAAGACCAGCAGATTTTGAGGCCAGGATTTGGGAGTTCAGAAGTGTTAGAGAACGATATCCTGTGCACATCTTTCAGGAACCAGCAGGCTGAAACCTCGTCCTTTGGAACTCCAGCTGGTGCTGCTTTCTGCAGAGAGCAGCTCATGAAGGGTAAGAAAGCACGAGGCTTGCTGAGTGCAGAATAGCTTTAAAAGCACATTATACAAAGAGTGACTTATCTAAAGCTCCTCAAATGCTGGAAAGTATTACCATTTCTATCTCCCAGGCTGCCATAAATACCTAATTGTGAATAAAAATACCCCTTAAAAATTCATGTCAATTGTTTTTCCGTTCGGAGGCAAGTCAGGTTTTGTTCACTAGCTGCTCTGCCATATCTCAGCAGGAAACGAGGTCACAGCAAAATTACCATCTCCTGTCTGGCTGAAATAGATCAGCAAAAAAGCACAGTTTGGTATAATTAGGAAAGGAAACCTGACACCAGTTGGTCTCTGTTACTGCGAGTCTGATCCTGCTCTGGCTGCAGCCAGCTGGAGCCCTGCCACACTCATCTCAGCAGGGCCACAGCTCCGCGTCCTGTACACAGTTAACCTCATGATGGTGTGAAAGTGCTGTGGCACTGGGTTTTGCCACTATAAATGTACAGCAGTGATTCACAGCGTAGATCCAAGCACTTTGGCTATACCATTGTGATGGTCTTTTGACATAGATCCAAAGGGATCGAGCCCTTGATTTTCCAGAGAGAGGCCACAGTCAGCTGGCTTTGGCTCGTTAGTTCTTAGATGCTTGGTGTTGTGAAAAACATGGTAGGAGAAACAAACTGGTGAAATATCTCTGCACAGCTTATGTATGTCTCCCACCTTCAACGCCAAGAAGGTGGGGAAATACTCTCTGTTATTCACTGGACACGTGGCGTTCCTTTTGTGTCACACAACCATTGGTGATGGTGGATTATCCCTAGAATGTCACACTGTGAGGGATGGAAATCATAGAATCATAGAATTGTTTGAGTTGGAAGGAACCTTTAAAGGCCATATGGTCTGACTCCCCTGCAGTGAACAGGGATACCCACGGCTCCATCAGGTGCTCAGAGCCCATCCAGTCTGATCTTGAATGTCTCCAGGGATTAGGCATCTACCAAGTCTCTAGGCAACCTGCTCCAGTGCCTCATCACCCTTATTATGAACAACTTCTTCCTGATAGCCAATCTAAATTGCTGCTCTTTTAGTCTGAAGCCATTTCCCCTTGTCCTATCACAAGACAAATCCTCCACTTTCAAGGTTTTTCCAAGATAAGACTCTTCTTGGCTGTTGAAGGCATTTCTCATGGGCTACCTGAAATTGAGGTGCCATTTGATACTGTGCTTTATGCTCATTTGACTCTGTTTTTGCACTCTATTTTGCCCTTGAAAAACTACTCCCTTTGTCAGTAGTCCAGAGGACAAAATCCCACAGAAGTGCCAAGGAGTCTGTAAGCTATACAGGCTCCTACATCCCTCCTATAGGAACCCATAACTTTCTGGAAATGCCTTCTCCTGGATATATGGAAAAAGTTTCTGGATATAAGGAAAAAATCTTTTACAGTAAGAGTGGTGAAGCACTGGAACAGGCTGTCCAGAGAGGTGATGGATACTGTGTCCCTGTAGACACTGGAGTTGGACTAGATGGCCTATAAAGGTCCCTTCCAACTCAACTGATGCTATGATTCTCTGAAAGTGCCTTTCTGCTGTCCTGCCCAAGCCTGCAAGTGCCAGTTTTGCCTCACAGCTAATGAATAGCTCAGAGTCCTTGCTCCAAGTGATACCTTAGTGGTCACCTTGAGGTGACATGTCTTTCTCACCAGGAACACCAGGCATATACTTAGCATCTCTAAGTCCTAATGCAATAGTTATTGTATGGGTGTGTATTTGGCTTTTCTGACCCTGATACCTACCTTGGATAAGACAGGAGGATGCTGAAAGCTTTGCACAGTGCTTCATTCTGACCTTGGGGCTTAAGGGCTGGGAAATGCTTAGCATGGGACAGAGGATCCCAGGAGGTGATGGGGTCTGTGAATAAGAGTCTACAGTTGTGAGGAGAACTACAGCTAAGGACTTCTGAGCACCTGAGCTCTAACTCCTACCAAGAACATCAGGATTTAGGCATTTAAATACCTTCATGAGATCTGTTTCTGGTTTCTGTGTGGAGCCATAAAACGTCTCCATTTCACGCTGACTGCAGCCAGAGCTTGCTAACAGTGTGATCTAGGCTTCTCAAAAGGTTTGCAAAGGATTTGCGAGAGCTGGCCAGAGCTGTGAGCCCAGAAGGAAAGTGCACAAGCACCTCTCATGCAAAGGGAATCTGCAGAGTGCTTTTTCTCTGGAGAGTAAATGAGCAGGCAAGATGATCAAAGACTTTAAGAACAGCTCCAGCTCCACGCACCCGGAGAGACACTTGGAAGGCAAATTACATTTCAGCAGTGCTCAGTACATCCCTGGACAACTCCAGTGGCCCTTGCTGCAGTTTCTACATCGATGCCAACAACAAGTGCCTCATTTTGGGAATTCACAGTTCCTAACACTTGTGGGAAAGCCACCCACAGAAGGTCGCAGGCCACCTCTGCTGTGACATTACCCAGATCTTCGGTTTGAGATGAGTACGTTTCTTCAGATCCAAATAATTTCGCAATTTTATATTTCTCAAGATGATTAAGCTGTTTGTAATACTGCATGTCCTAATGGTAACAGTGGCCCTGTGCTGGAGGGCAGTACAATGAGATAATTGACCGTGGCACCATTATGTAACCGTGCCTTCAGCTCCGCATGGATAAATCACATTGCAGTCAATTATCTCACTAAAGGGCCCCCCGACAGCGGGCTCTATTGCTTAATTAGGCTCTTGAGGTGAAGCCAACCTCGTGTCTGTGCAGTTGCCAGAGGTCTTAATGCGAGGGGATGGAATGGGGCAGGGTTGGACCTGCTTTGTAGACTGGAGTAAAGAAAAAGAAAGTCATTGTGCTGCCCTCCAGGAATACTGAGTACAGCTTGAAGGAGCTGGCAGCCTCTCAGCTGCCCTCTGCAGTGGCAGGAAAGGAAGCGTTCAGGCATTATAGGCACTTTCTTTTAGGAAAGCTTGCTCTTATTATATGGAGGGGGAGGGAAATGTGTGACTCAGAGACTAGGGAACAAGTGTGACTCTGGAACATGTTGGTCTCACTTGGAGCACTTTGTTCTTTACAAGGGGAAATGATGTTTGACACCCTGCTGCCACTGGTCATAGAACAGACTGAATAAGAACTCAGGAGTTAAGAAAGCAGTGGGGCTGCCAATCCTTTCTCTTGCTCCAGGTTCCAGGGAACAGGAGTGAGGGACTGTAAGGAGGCTTCAGCCTTCAGAACCTGGAGATCCAGATTGGCATGGCTTATGCACAACACCTTCTGCCCCTACCAGAATGTCAGCATGGTGCTACATCACTCACTCCTTCCTCTTTCCTTTCCCACTTCACCACCTTTTCCTCCACCTCATCAGTTCTCCACTTCCCACCACAGGCAGAACCGTGCTCATTTCTGACAGTCACAAATCAGCCCCACCCCCGCTGCCCACATCTCCTTCCTCCTCCATGATTCTCCACACCAGCCCTTGAGTCCTCAGGCCTTTTGGGGACAGAGATGGTCATTTTGTTCTGGATGCTGCCTTCTTACTGTTTGAACAGCCAGTGAACAAAGAATCTGAGAGATTTCTGGTAACTATCTGGATGTCTTTTCCAGGTGGAGAGCGAATGTTACATTGGAAGCCATTAAGAGAACGAAACGAAAGGGTCAGATGGAAGCATGGCTAGATTTATGCAAACCTTTTTTTTATAGCAATAATGGTAATGATGATGGAGGACAATACTGCATGGCAAGGGGACTGGCTGAGAATGAAGCAGAAAACAGCTGCTGGGTAGCTCCAGAGCTAGGGATTGTGGCTAAGTAGGTGTGAATGTGCATCTGCACCAGCACGTGGGGAGCTCTGGGATGCTGAGGATGCAGGTGACTTTTGGTGCTAGGATTACCCAGATGTGTCCTGTTTCCTGATGGATAATCCATTGTGTGCAGCTCAGCTGGGAGAGCGAGAGGCCTGACTCACCTTGGAGCAGGGTGTAGAAGGCTCCCGACGCCGACAAATTGGTTGTTATTGTAACATCATCCTTGCTGGAGGTCTCCACCTGGACGTGCACGGAGCTGTCGGTGTCGCTGCGGAAGCTGCTCACTTGGCCAGTGGGGAAGGTGACGTTGGTCAGGCGGCCAAAGCTGTCGTACCTGAAAGGGAGGATGGAGGGAAGTCAGCAGCACAACAGAGGGGTGGGACGCCGGAATCATCCTACAAAGAGAGACCAGGTCTTGAAGTCTTCACCCAGATACTTCCCAGACAAAGCCCTGCTGTCTGTCAGGACCACCTTAACTTTTTTGGCTTCATGAAAAGAAAACTACAGCTTTTAGCTGGAGAAAAATGAAGCACGGAACAGAAAATGACTAAACAAGTGGTCGTCTCTTTTTTTAGCAATATCTTTCTGATATTTATCACCTGTAACACGCTTCTTGTTTATGTCAGAAAACTTCATTTCCCATTCACTGTGCTGTGATTTACAGAAAAGCTCCAGTCTGTGCATCCTGTCTAGCAGAACTGGGAGTTTCTGAAGAACACCAACTGCTTTGTCTGGTTGTGCACTGAGCAATTCAGCATTTTTTTTTTCTGCTATCTTATTTCAAAAGCTAACATTAAGGTAGTAGATTGGCCACATCAGCTAAAGAGCTGTCCTTTGTGACCATGGAGTAGGGCCCTGGGCACAGCTGAGACCCCTCTATCTACCATGTACCGTTCCTAGGAGCATCTAGAAGGACTGATTTTAATATGTAAAAAAAACAGTTCCATTTTTCACCCCTACCAAGTCCTTGGCTTTTCCAATGAGAGAGTCAAACACAAGCACCATCTGGGAAGGTTTCTTTGATGCGGGCACCTGCCTGCTAAGACCCAGAGGAAATAAGCCACATGCACACAGGTTCCACAGCATATTTTTCAGTGAAAAGAAGCAGCAGAAAAGTGGTGTCTAGAGGCATCCTGAATAGATGGAGCAAACACACCACACTGAGCTGTGCTCGGGGCACGGGGGTGGTAAGTGGCTTCTGGAGGGAGGCTGCTGTAGGGTGAAATGGAGAGCAGTGGGAAGCTCCATTGGCTTTCCCAATGGAGAGCTGTTGGACCTTCTGAGAAGGTGGACCTTCAGGCAAACTATATTTAAACACTCAAGGGGAAATAGGAGAAAAAATTCAGCAAAAGCAATCATTGATAACCATTGGACTTCTTCAAGTCCTACCCATAAGAAAAACACATTATTTGGGGATGCAAAGCAAATGGTGGTTGAGCAGTCATTCTGCAATACACAGCGATGAGCCCCCAATGGAGCACAGCTCAGGGCAACATTCCTCAAAGCGATGAAGTAACACAAATGATATGTTAAGGAAAACAAGCTTAGAAAACACGACTGGCGAGGAAAAGCCAAAAGAAATAAGGGGCTTTACACCAGAGCAAACGAAGTAGGAACCTGCCATCCTAAACATGGTTATTCTGAAGGGGATCTTAATTAATTGCTCTTCTAAAGAGGATGTGACAACAAATAATGAAACAAGGGAGACTGAGGTCAGAAACTGGAGAAGATTTTCCTGGCCAATGGTTGCTCCAAGCAGAGGAGCAGATGGAGCAACCCCACTGACCAATGCTTGTAGGAAGAGGGGAGAGAAATGTGTCAGAATGGGTCTGGCTGTGGCTGATCACCCCTCTTGGTCTGAGTGTTGAGGAACTCTTCATCCTCCTCTTCAGAACTACTCTGAGCTGGGGAAAAAGCCCATGGACCCCATCCAGTAACAAAAAGGTACTCCTGAATTGCAACCTATGGGAGGCCCAGAAGCAGCCGCTGTGCTGTCTCTGCTCTATACAGAAAACCAAGTTTGTTTCTCCTTTTCCATTCCCTTTTTGTCCATATCTGTCCAGTGCTATTACCTTGCTTTTGACAATATGCTGGCAGTGACTTTGTGTGAGGAAGGACTGGCAGAAAAGCAAATTCCTGTCCAAGTTTAATATTTAGCAGAGTGATTAAATAGGTGAGCTCACTGCAAGCCTACCTCTCCCTCTCGGAGCCTGAGACATTGGGACGTGAAATTTTTCTTGCCCGCTGGGCAGAGGGGGAGTTACAAAGGTAGAAGAAAGCATTTGGCCATCCAGTGTCAGCCCATCATTCATGGGATTATCCGAGCATGGAGGAAGGAGCAGCCTTGCCCTTTCCCTTCACGACCTTGGCAACAAACCAGCTACTTGTGAAGTGGAAAAGAAAGGGGAAAAAAAAAGAGAAGGGATGAATTCAGGACTGCGCTGCAGGAGGCTGGCAGGGACCAACGAAAGCCTTTCCAGGTGGCTAGGAGTGCACGGGTTGGACCTAAACCGAATCTCCTTGCAAGAGCCAGAACTAACGCTCTCTCAGTTCCCAGTGCTCTGCTCTCTGTCTGCAGCTCTCCTGTCTGCAATGAGATGGGATGCATTTTGTCAGTGCTTTCTGCACAGTCATTCGCACATCTCCACCTAAAAGAGTATGTAAGTAAAAACGAAAAGCATCACAGAAGACATCTTTATCGCATCTGCTGAGACAGGACACGAGGGACACGATTTAGTCCTTCCCTTGAGCAGACAGAAGGCAGCTACCACTAAAAGCATGTTACGCAATACCCCACATTCTTCCCACCGTGACATCCATTGCTCTCGATATAAAACAGAACTGTAAGGATAGACTTAGATCTCAAATGCTTTGATATTTAAGGAAGGTGGGATCCAAACTGTGCATCTCTGGCTTGATGGTGCTTGGAACTGTAAAGGAAGAATCCTGCTCTGTTTGTATTTCTTAAAAATCAGCTGCCTGTGGAACTGAGCCTGCCTCACCCCTAAAAATACTGGCACAAAACTAGGCGTGCTGCACTGAAGTCTACAGAGTGACTGTGGTGCAACAGAGGTGTGAGTACAGAAGGAAGCAGGTTCACAGATTAGGGAAACGAGAAAAGCAAAAGCCAGGCTGGGGGCAGGGAGTTAGTGTGAGGGACACGTGGCTGCTGTTGCATTTAAGTGCTGAGTCAATGTCCTATGAGTCATATGATTTATCCTAATTGAATGACACTCAGCACTATGCTGACAGTCAGCACAAAACCTGTACTCCGTGCAAGCCCTACTTACTCCCAGCAGCCCTGGGCACCCTCTACAGTGTTCCCAGACATCTGGGTGGGCCTCTTCGCCCAGATAACTAGTGATGGAGCAAGAGGTAATGGCCTTAAAGTTGCTCCAGGGGAGGTTCAGGTTGGATATTAGGAAGAATTTCTTCTCAGAATGAGCTGTGAGGCTGCCCAGGGAGGTAGTGGAGTCACTGTCCCTGGAGCTCTTCAAGAACCGTGGAGATGTGGCACTGAGGGACACAGTGGGCATGGTGGGATGGGTTGGGGTTGGATTTGATGATCTCAGAGGTCTTTTCCAACCTCCTATTGCTTCTATGATTCTGTGGACCTATTATCTCTTAATGTTCCTCCACCCACCCATATGGCTTCCCTAGCACCCTGGGGTTCAATCATGCTACCTGCTCATTTATATTTGCAGCCTCTCATCTCACTAAACGAGACCAAATGGTGTTTTTCTGCTGTTCCACAGTGGTAACGGGTAAATATGCCAAAAAATTCTGCCTGTGCAAACTGGGTTAGAACAGCACAAAAAAAGAGCATGGAAGAATACGACGGTGACTAAATTGCTGTGCGTGCACTTTTCTTTCAAAGACAAAATGAGTCCATATAATAAGCATAATTAAATTTTCTTAATTGCATGACAGAAGTCACACAATGGCAGAGAGCTTCACCAAGAGCAAGAGTTCCCAATTGGGACTTTGTGTTCTGAGAAGCAAGGCTCATTTGGGGCCAGAGCAGCTTGTGCTGGTGTGTTGGAGTCAGTTTAAGATGTCTGCAAATGTGCATTAGGCTTTTGGCACCTCCTTAGTCACCACATTAGCCTCTGTCAGAAGTAACCTCGACCATCTGTGCTTGCTGCATTTGCAAGAGCTGCTGCACCTCTGCCCAGGGACCTTCCAAGTGCTTGCTTTGGGGCTGCAAATAGGTCATGCCTTACAGAGGGAGAAATGCGAGAAGGCAGCACAACTGGGCTGCTCCAGTTTTAATTATTGCTTTTTAATTAGTGGCAAGTGAAGTGTAAAACGCACATACCCACACTGCTTTGAGTGCTGCGGTGGCAGTGTGAAAGGAGTGCTTAATACATTAAATCATAGAATCACAGAATGGCTTGGGTTCGAGGGGACCTTGAAGATCATTTAGTTCCAATCCCCCTGCCATGGGCTGGCTGCCCCCCACCAGCTGAGACTGCCCAGGGCCCTATCCAGTCTGGCCTTGAGCACCTCCAGGCATGGGGCACCCGCAGCTCTCTGAGCAGCAATGCCAGGGCCTCACTGCCCTCTGAGTAAAGAATTTCCTCCTAAAATCTAATCTAAATCTCCCCACTTTTAGTTTAAAACCAACCCCGCTGTCCTATCACTATCAGACCATGTAAAAAGTCATCCCCCCTCCTGTTTATAAGCTCCCCTCATGTACTAGAAGGCCACAATGAGGTTTCCCCAGAGCCTTCTCTTCTCCAAGCTGAACAAGCCCAGCTCCCTCAACCTTTCTTCACAGGAGAGGTGTTCCAGCCCTCTGATCATCTTTGTGGCCTCCTCTGGACCAACTCCAGCAGCTCTGCATCCTTCTTGTGATGGGGAATGAGTGACATGGCTGTGTTTGTTCCTTCCATCTCTGCTTTCAGCCCTATAAAGACACTCACAGAACTCATCCTCAGCTTGGAGAGGAAGGCCAAGTGACTGGCCCTTATGTAGCTGTAGGTGCATGTGGTGTTTGCAGTAAGATAAATCTCCTCCTGCCAGCTCATTCCACAGCTAAGCTCCATAGGCCGTGTTTCCACAGCCTCGGGATTTAGGGGTGGGCTGGTTTCCTAAGACTTCTGTGTTCTCCAAATGCTCGGAAAGCCCCAGAATTAAGGAGATGCTGAAGGATAGGAGCGCGCACACTCCCAGCAAAGAATCCATCACCTGCTAACGCAGCTGCTGCCTCCCATTCAAACCTGCCGCAGAGCCCTGGCATTTGCAATTACAGTGACAATTATTAGGCCAGCAACGGAAGCTGTTGCCATCCATTCCCAATTGGAAACGTATTTAGCTAAGGTTCAATGCACAGAATTAAAATGGCATTTGGTGCTTATGAGGCCTAATTGTTAGCTTGTAAACATTCAGGGCTTTCATTTATCACATTACCATTGTGTAGAGACCTGGGCCTTGGGAATTAAGGAGAGCATCCTAAGTACGGTCTATTCAAAAATCAATTCCTTGCCTGAGTCTCTGAGTTTCCTCATTTTCGCTTTTTCACATTTCATCGGTCTTTTAAAACTACAAGTCAAATAGATTGGAAAAAAAATCACTGTAATAATATTGCATTTAGAGCCAAGTGTCCTCATGTACTTTGCAAACTATATTTTATGTGTGATTATACAGACGCGCATCCGCTGCCTCTGAACAAGCTTCTCTCTTCCCAATTTTTCAAACAACATTAAAGACGACATTAAAAGTAAATCCATACTAGACAAACCCATACTACTCAAATATGTATGAAGGCAAGTCCTCTCCCTAACGACACACAGAACTTCTGACTGCCCAAAGGAGGCAAGTAAGGTCTCTCTTTCCAGCTATTTTTATGATACTCATAATCACCTTGATTCTCCGCTAAACTTGGACTCCAGGCGTACATTCGAGGCTCAAAATATGACCTCACAACTTAGCGAGAGGATTGGAGAAGTGCTGTTTTGTCTTGGCACATACTGGAGTTTCACAGCAAAGGAACAGTGATGACGAGTGAATGACATTATCATGGAGAAGCTATGGAGAAAAGTAATCTTGCTAAAAGTGACACGAAAAGGATAGAGAACAAAAGCCAAAGGGGCTTGTGTTTCTTGTGCTTCAGTCTGCTACAGTCACAGAAAGAGACCCTCACTACCCCTACTCTAAACCAAGGATGCCACCAAATCCCATAAAACTCAGTGTGTGACCTGAGATATCAGCTGGTGATAAAGGGATGTTATTAATGCAGCAAGCTAGCTTTCCCAAAGTCAAGAGGTGGCTGCTCCTCTAAAGGTAATGAGTGCTATTTATCTCTGGCTTTGACTGCACAACCTTTGTGCCAACTATGATGCAGATAGAGTCTGTATCTCACTGTTGGGTAAATGCTGACTACAATCCCTTAGCACAAGAAAGACATGGAGCTGTTGGAGCGGGTCCAGAGCGGGGCCATGAAGACGTTAAGAGGGCTGGAACACCTCTCCTATGAAGACAGGCCGAGGGAGCTGGGCTTGTTCAGCTTGGAGAAGAGAAGGCTCCAGGAAGAGCTCACTGCAGCCTTCCAGTACTTGAAGGGAGCTTTCAAGCAGGAGGGGACCCACTTTTTAGATGGGCAGATAGTGACAGGACAAGGGATAATGACCTTAAACCGAAAGAGGGGAGATTTAGATTAGATCTTAGGAGGAAATTCTTTACTCAAAGGGTGGTGAGGCACTGGCACAGGCTGCCCAGAGAGCTGTGGGTGCCCCATCCCTGGAGGTGCTCTAGTCCAGGCTGGATGGGGTTTTGGGCAACTTGATCTGGTACTTGGAACTGGATGATCTCTGAGGTCCCTTCCAACTCAAGCCATTCTATGATTCTGTGATTCTGATTCTATGATTCTACAATTTTATGATAACCAATTCTGGTCCCCCAGTCACCCAGATCAGAGCACGAAGCACCAGCTGCTGCTGGTGTGGGACGGGACCTCTGATGAGTCCTGAGGATGCCAGGAAGCCATCCAAGGTCTTTCTCTATTAAACAGAGTCCTATGTTATGGGTCAAAACTTCCCTTATCTTCTGTTATAGGAGGTACCACATTACCCACTGCACTCCAGTCAGCCCAGAGACACTTCTTGGGAAGTCCACAAGAAGGTTTTGAATTTCTCGGCTTGTCTGCAGTGATGTGTGAGTACTTAACTCTGTGTTGGAGGAGGTGACATTCAGAACTAAATGGGCACACAGAGGACCTATGTGAAAGAGCCTCATCTGGGTTAAATAGTGCAGAGAAGGTTTGACTTTGGCTCAGAAGGAAATCGAATTAACGTACACTGATACCATCTCAATGAGCTAATCAAGATAAATGCCACATTCTTGATTTAAATAAATACAGTAAAAAAAAAAACAAAAAACAAAAATCTGTATTCTGCAGTAGAGATAAACAGCAACCGCTAACAAGCTATGTGAAGGCTGGTAGTGATTTTTTCATGTCAAGTGAAAAAGCTGCAACAACAGAAGCAGTCACACAGCATCCTTTGTCTTTGACTTCAGCTGAACAACAAGAAACTGCTAACTTGGCAGTGTTTCCAGACCTACTTCCTTTGCCACTGATTACAATGTTACAGGCTGAATGGGAAGGCAAGTCTTTAATCCAGTTACTGGACAGGCTGTTTCGTAGGGCATTAATTGATGGTGAATGTCAAGGTCTATATAGTACTAAAAACCCTCAAAGAAATCTTAGATAGGCCTTTGGGGACAGGTTAATTACTGGAGGGAATTAAGTTTCACTCTCAAAGGAAGGAGAAACTGCATGCCATTAGATGCTGAACCTTGGTGCTAAACCCAATAAAGGAGGATTGTTACAGCAAGCATTGGTGAAGGAAGTGTGCAGAAAAGAGCTACGGTGAGCAGGTCCCCTTCCCCTGCTGAAATGAAGGGCCAGTGTGCCAATCTGAGCCCTAGGAGGAGCTGGATTCCCTGGTATGCCCTTGAAATAAGCCTCCAATAGTAGGACAACACAGTCCTCCTCCTTCTCTCCTGAGTCACACCAGCATGCCCATATATCACAGCTCTTCACAGCTATAACTGAGAAATGCCCTGCTGAGAGCACCGACCCAAACAGAACTAGGGATGCTGGATGTATACATACGTAGTGTTGTCACTCTTGCAACACCATTGCTCTTCTGTGGTGGTGCCTGGTTTATGATCCTCCACAGACAGTGAGGTAAAGGTAAATCTTACAGGGGTGTTCTTCATGGGGCCACTGCTGCAATGGAAACTCGCCAGCTGAATTTATGGTTACTCTTAACTTTTAAAGCAGTGGTGTCCATCCCGCCTGGGGCTATAAACAACCATTATCTGCAGAGAGAACCATCAAGCTTTTCCTCAGAGTCAGATCTGATATCTTTATTTCCTTGGCCACGAGCAAAATGGAAATATGAGCTTCACCTTCCCCCTTAGCCAAGCTTGAAAAAAACTCAGAGCACCTGGCAGTCGCTCATGATCACAGGATTTCTCTAAATCACTTAAACTTCCAAATTCCCCCATGTTCCGATACAGAAACCAATAACCTGAAGGTTGAACCTTTCAAACATTGATCTGTTCTCCATCGTCTTCTTTGCCTTCTTGGGTATCAAGGAATTTACATTTCAGCCTGCCATGCCTGTGGTTTGAGTTTGACTCATGCATATCTTCTATCTGGTGAAAATATATCTTAAGGAAGGCACCCAGAGTCGTGATGTAAGATACCAAGAAATGGAGAATATACTGCTCCTCACAGTTGGTTGCTCTACCATTAAGCTAATCTCAGCCTTAAAAAATTACACCATCCTGTCAACTTGCATGTCTCTGTGTTTGCTTTCTAGTCCCTTGCCCTTCTCCTGCCTTTCTCTGCTAGACTGAGAGTCCTTCTGTAGATGAGCTTTGTGCTGACATGCTGTGATTCAGACAATTCCCACTCTTCATCATGATAAGATAAACAGATCCAGCTGTTCTAGTTCTCCAGCATAATGCATTTTCTCCTTGTGAATGTATTTTTGTACATTTTTCTGCACACTGTTCAATTCTCCCCAGCCTTCATAAACTGAAAACACCAGAACTGTCTCATCAATGCTGTGCAGTGAGAAAATCAGCTCCCTTCTATTCACTGTAAGTAGAGTGTGATGAGTAAACATATTCATTTTATTTGTCCATCCAAGCAACAGGTTAGACAAATTTGCCATGGAATTATGCTGAGAGATCATACTGAATGGCTTGGTGGTTTGATCACTACAACCTCGGAGACCCAATGCTCAGCCCTGTTCTTCAGATGTGGTCTATTAGATGTGTTACCTTCTTGCATAAGAACATATTATGTTTAAATGAAACTTAGTTTATCAATAAATCTAAGTATCTCACCTTTATTTACTAATCTTCTCATTTTATCAGTTCTGGTTTTCTACTCTTTTTTTTTCCAGTTTATGCATGCAAAACCTGGATTGAATCCAACCCTGTCGATTCACCCAGAACAACCACACTGTGTGATCTTCTGTTGCTGACTACCTTTTCTGAGAATGCTCATGAGCCTTTTAATATGCACTTTCCACAGAGGGGGAGACTAATCTGTTTCACAAGTCCCTTGTGGAGAGGATAGGAGAGCATAGGACAGGATGGGAGGGGAGGGGAGGGGAGGGGAGAGGAGACGGAGAAGAAGGAGAGGAGAGGAGAAGAGAGGAGAGGAGAGGAGAGGAGA